>NC_133351.1:7303900-7606400 GCF_030506205.2 Paramisgurnus dabryanus
CTGACCTGTGAGTTAAACAAGGACAGGGATGTTGTCTGGAAGAAGGATGGAAATGTGCTCACGGATGTCGATGGCAAGGTTGCAATAAATGTTATCGGGCTGACGCGTGCCGTTACAGTCCAGAATTCAAATGATGACGATGCTGGCGTTTACGTTTGCGAGTGCGAGAGCATTAAGACACAAGTCACTGTCAAGATCATTGGTATGCTGATGGATTTACAATTTCTAATAGTTATGTATCGAAAAACTAAACTAAAACTAAACATTCTTCATTTGCAGAAGTGATCAGAGATTGGTTGACGAGACCTTTGAGGGATCAGCATGTGAAGCCCAAGGCCACAGCTACGTTCAAGGGAGAACTGTTCAAGGACACCCCTAACTGGAAGTGGTATAAGGGTGATGAAGAAATCCCTATGGCACCTACAGATAAGTTTGAGGTCAAGAAGGATGGAAAAGAGGTCACTCTTACAATCAAGAATGCTCAACCCGATGATGTCGGAGAGTACGCCATAGAAGTTGAAGGTCGCAGATATGCAGCAAAACTCACTCTTGGAGGTATGTTAGGAAGTCATACATGTACCTTTGGTTCTGTAATGTACAAGGCTGCTTTTCATTTCATTAAACACTCATTTTCTGTCAATAATATAGAGCGTGAAGCAGAAATCTTGAAGCCACTTGTTAGTATTGAGGTGGTTGAGAAAGAGGTGGCCAATTTTGACACGGAAATTTCTGAAGAAGACGTGGTTGGAGAATGGAAACTTAGAGGACAGGTTCTGACAAGATCACCGGTAAGTAGATACAGTACATAGCAGCAAAAAGTGCATTTTTCACATGTTTTTTTCTAATAGATAAACTTATTATTGTATATATTTTTCTTCTGCAGACATGTGATATCAGAGCAGAGGGAAATAAAAGATTCCTTACATTGAAAAATGTTCAACTTGACCAAGCCGGTGAAGTCTCTTACCAAGCTTTGAACGCCATCACAACTGCAATGCTGACAGTCAAAGGTATGTGCATAACGAGCATTAGCTACATGTCGAAACGAATGTGCTAAGGAGGGTGAAAATACCTTTTTTCTGATACATTTTATTCAAACCCTTAGAAATTGAAATGGACTTCACAGTCCCATTGAGGGATGTTATTGTGCCTGAAAAGAAACAGGCGAAATTTGAGTGCACTATCACAAAAGATGTGCCCAAAGTGATGTGGTCGAGAGGATCTCATATTATAACACCCGACCAAAAATATGATATCATAGATGATGGAAAGAAACATATGTTGGTCATAAACCACTGTGAATTTGATGATGAGGGAGAATACACTATTGAGGTGTTGTGTAAAAAATCAACAGCCAAACTAACAGTTGAGGGTAAGTCAAGCAATTTCTCAGTCACATACATGTATGTGTCATCTTACATATTCATGTTGTCCACTATGTTACTAAGATAAGTTGGTTTTGCAATGGACTAACACAATATAGGTATTCGGCTGAAGATCATCTCGCCAATATCGGATCAAACGGTTAAGGAAGGTACAACGGCTCGGTTTGAGCTTGAGCTCTCTCATGAAAACATACCAGTGACGTGGTACAAAAATGAAATGAAACTGCATCCGAGCAGAACTATACTTGCTCATGTGGAGGGAAAGAAACATATTTTAGAAATCAAGGATGTCACTCTAGATGACACTTGCCTAATAAAAGCAGAGGCTAAAGGAATACCAACAACAGCAAAGCTAACCGTGCTAGGTAACTTTATAGTTTTCTTTTTGTCTTATTGGGTGGACAAAACTGTATATTTAGTGTAATTTACCTGCTTGGTAAATGGCCGTTTAGTTACACAAATTAAAAAGCAGGTTTTCTGGTTCTTGGACTGTTTTTAATAACCAATTTATGTTAATACAGAGGGAGACGCATACTTCACAGTTAAACTGCAAGATTACACCGCAGTGGAGAAAGATGACGTCACGCTTGACTGCGAGCTGAGCAAAGACGTTCCCGTAAAGTGGTTTTACAATGAAACCGAAATTAAAGCATCTAAAAAGGTTATCATGAAAGTTGAAGGCAAGCGAAGAATCCTTAACATTAAGAAAGTTGACGACAAAGACAAAGGCCAGTATGCTTGTGACTGTGGGACAGATAAAACGGCGGCCACCATTGCCATTGAAGGTATGCGTATGATCAAAAAGTAACGATTTATGCATTACAACACATTGTGTGTTCATCAACAATGCTTTCTTGCAGCTCGTGACATCAAAGTTGTGCGACCTATGTATGGCGTTGAGCTCTTTGATGGTGAGACTGCTCGTTTTGAGGTGGAACTGTCAGAGGATGATGTCCATGGCCAGTGGAAGCTGAAGGGAGAAGTCCTTTTCCCATCACCTGTAAGGCTACAAAAAATGTCAGAAACTCATTAACTGTATTAACTACATGATTACATTCTGCGTTTTGTCTTTATTGCAACAGGATGTTGAAATTATTGAGGACGGTGCTAAGCACACCCTAATTTTGTACAACTGCAAAATACCCCAAACTGGAGAGGTTTCATTCCAGGGTGCTAATGCAAAATGTGCTGCCAATCTAAAAGTGAAAGGTACTTTCTGGCATCTAGCTAGTGTTTAAATCTAGACTACTGAACATTTCATAAGTAGTTTTGATGTTTTTTATGTCATTTTTATTTCACAGAGCTTCCAATCACCTTTATAACACCTCTGACTGATGTGCATGTATATGAGAAGGATGAGGCAAAGTTCGAGTGTGAGGTCTCAAGACAGCCAAAGACTTTCCGTTGGTTGAAAGGATCTCAGGAGCTTACAACTGATGATAAATTTGAGATACTTCAAGAGGGCAAAAGATACACATTGCTAATTAAATCTGCAGCTTATGAAGATGAGGCTAAGTACATGTTTGAGGCTGAAGACAAGAGGACATCTGCCAAACTTGTTATCCAAGGTAACGTAAAAATTCTTGATAAAATTATGGATTCTTTTCTATTGTACTTTTTCTGATTTGCGTTTATGTTGGTTCCCTCAGGCATCCGCCTTGAGTTTATCAGACCTATCAAAGATGTCACCGTTAAGGAACGCGAGACAGCCGAGTTTAGAATTGAACTCTCCCATGAGAAGGTTCAGGTCACCTGGTACAAGAACGATGTGCGTCTGCATCCAAGCAAAGTGGTGCACTTGTCCGAAGATGGCAAGATCCATACACTGTCCTTCAAAGAGGTCTCCATCGATGACACTTCTCTTATTAAAGCTGAAGCTCTTGGGAAGACCTGTGAGGCAATGCTTACTGTTCTTGGTAAGTTTTCAAAGTTTTCACAGACACTGCATACAACCACGGGGTCATGTGCCAGTTTTCTAAGGGGGCACAGGGTGCATAGCTCACAGAAATGTGTGCACATAGTGACTTTAAAAGAAATATTATAGAGCATTCACAGTCTTTTCTTTGGCACTCCCATTTATATTTCTAATAATCTGAGACCCCTTGTCTTTATGTAAAACCAATAAATGTGTTGACAAACTTTTATGTCAAATACTTACATCAATTACTTCATCCAATCAGAATAATATTGTCAGAAGTTACATCTGAAATGGCATTTATGTTTAGTTTCGTTCTGTTTAATGCTGCTCAACGGTGCCATTAAAGCATTTGCACAAGAACTGTAATTAAATCTAATAATTAATTAATTGTAATATTAATTAATTGTAAATTAATGTGTTCTTTTTATGTATTTATAATAACACATTTATTTACAATTAATATAGTATTATATTGATTTATTTATATTATTATAGTAGGCTATAAAAAATTACAATGTTAAACGCTGCAAAAACAATAATGCTGTAATCGCATTGCTACACTTTTCTTTTTTTTTCATTTTAATTGCAAATAAAAAAAATATTAGAGGAATGCATTTACACACTAAATTTGACGTGATATGTGATCATTTGTGACTCTGGCGTTGTACCAAGATTAATCTAGAAATCTGCACACATAACGTTGAGAACGATTTTGAACCATATTTTTTGTGCGGGGGGGGGGGGGGTTATTGCACATTACCATACTGGGTTTTAATTCTTTAAATAACAAAATCCAGCAGCAGTGAGCCCGCGAACACACACAGATGCTAATGATGCCTGCGACGGCGCTTTTGCATCTGCACCCCCCGCAGCCTGAATGATCAACACCCTATAAAAATGGCAAAAATCTCTTAAACCGATTATTATGCAGAACAGAACTGATAATATTTTTCTTATTAAACAGATTAAAGACAAGTAACAGATTAATAGACGCTTATTTGATTTGGAGGTTGCATGCAAAATCCATTTGGATCAAAAAGTTTGACTGGGCATGACAGCTCTGTATACAACAATGATAAATCATAGGCAAGGCAATGCATTTGCATTTGTTTATTTATATCGCACACTTCATACACAAAGGTAATTTAAAGAGTTTTTTTCAAAGAAATAAATAATTTAAAAGAGAAAAAAATTAAGAGAATAAAAAGTAAAATAATTTAAAATCTTATTAAAAATAACAACATTAAACTAACAATTAAAATATTTTTTTTTAGATTTCATAAAAAATGACTGTGATAAAACTGCAATAAGTTTGAAGCAGCACAGTGCTCGTATTAAATTCAGATCATAGGCTAAACATATTTTTCTCTCATATTTTAATCAACAGAGGGAGAGCCTTACTTCACCAAAAAGTTGCAGGACTACACCGCCGTTGAGAAGGATGAGGTGGTCCTGACGTGTGAATTGAGCAAATCTGCTGCCGAGGTGAAATGGTTCAAAGACGGCAAGGAGATCACTCCCTCTAAGAACATCCTCATCAAAGCTGATGGAAAGAAACGCATCCTGACTGTCAGGAAGGCAGAAAAGGCTAATATTGGGGAATATGTGTGTGACTGCGGCTCTGACAAAACAGCAGCCAAGCTTAATATTGAAGGTATGTATCTCCTCTTTATTGTGGTGAGAATGCCTTTTAATCAATTATTTTGTTTATAAACAGTACTGTGCAAAAGTCTTAGGCCACCACCACCAGACTTGTTGTTTTGGAAGTTTTAATGTCCATCCATATTTATTTTTTAATCTATTTTATTAAGATACAAACAGAAAGTACAGGAAATATGTACAAAAAAATTAAAAAATATAATTTTCATGATTAAATGTCTTCTTTAGGCATCCTTGGTGTTTAGTGTGACCTCTCTTGGCACTAAACACATCTTGAGCGTTTTTGAGCAGAATGAAGTAAAAGATTTATTTATAATTAGAAATTAGGATTTAATTTCTTTTAGCTTTAAGAGATCCTGCAGTTTCCTGCTATTGCTCAAGTGGAAGGGGTGTTTACCCCTAAAAATTTGACACATCAGTTTACATTTTTATAAAGTTTTTAATACTTCATACACATTTCCTGTATTTTCTAGATGTATTCTATTAAAGAGACTGAGAAATAATTATATATGATCACTATAACATTGCAAAACAACAAATCTAATTGTGGCATGGTGGCCTAAGACTTTTGTACAGTCCTGTGTAAAAATGTATTCATGTATGTATTCATGTACTGTATATTCATGTATGTATTTCTTGTAGCATTTGGCTTTTCAAGAACATTTTATTATAGAAGGCTAAAATACTGATTGTTTTTGTGATGTGTACAATAAATGCAATAGCTATAAAGTTCAATTCAAGACATCTTTTCTAACTTCCTCTACTACTCTTCCTCTGTCCTCTGCAGAACGTGACATCAAGATTGTCCGTCCGCTGTACAGCGTTGAGGTCACAGAGACCGAGACCGCTCGCTTTGACACAGAAATATCTGAGGAGGACGTCCATGGAAACTGGAAACTCAAAGGAGAGGCTCTGCACCAGTCACCGGTAAATTCTGTTACTCTAAAACTGTTTTCTGTTTTAGTGTTTATGTTATGCTTGAGATATTTTTAATAATTTTATTGCAATAACTGTATGAAAATTTGCATTTATATATCTACTCAAAATAATCTTTAATGTATTTCATTGCACTCACCAGGACTGTGAAATTAAGGAGGAAGGCACCAAGCACATGCTTATACTTTACAATGTACGCATGGACATGGCTGGTACTGTGGACTTCAGCGCTGCTAACGCTAAATCTAGCGCTCAGCTCAGAGTTAAAGGTAGGTGTGATATGACTTTGCTTACACAAGCCATACTTTAGATAAGCCATAGATATGTTACAGTTTGGGTGGGACGGTGTATTTTTGCGAATAGACAAGAAACAATTAGTGTCGCGTTACACAAGGACATTACTGTACATGCAGCTGTTGAATTTGTAAATCAAATCCAGTTAAAATAATCAGTCAACACTGTGGTCTATAAGGTCGTAAATGTTTCTGACAGATATTGTGTCATGGTAAGTAGGTGTTAAAACTGCTACGTCAGAGATTAATGTTACAGTTTGGCAATTGATCCGAATTTTTTTAACACTCCTAAACACGAAGGCCACTGTTATGACATGCAATACTGAGCATTAATATAAGCATTTTAATAAATGAAGTAACCTATACCCCACCATTCTCCTTTTCCTGGTAAATTCCATCATGTTGATTGACAGAAGCAGGTTGCCAAGCCTAATGTCTTTACAGGGGTGGGCTGGCGGCCAATCAGGTGTTGCGGTTATTTTAGAAGCTGCATGCCATATCTAGAGAAGCTCTGTCAGTGATTGGCAGAGGTTTACCAGGCCCTCCCCTCCAGGTTTTTTTCCTACCATATACATCTTAAAGAAACTCAATATGCAAATGAACTAGGCCCCCCAATTCAGGTCCTTCTCTTGTTGAATCCCACTTGTCCTGGAGGCTTCAGGCTCCAGAGCAGCAGCCTGTTGTCTGTGGGAAAGCGCAATGTGGATTTTTGGTTTAAAGGATTAACAGTGTCTCCTGGAACTTCGGAGGTGACTAACGATGTCTTCTCCTAAATCCAAAGCACGAGTGATCGGCCTCCTTAGGCCTCTCAGGGATGTAACCGTCACGGCGGGAGAGACTGCAACCTTTGACTGCGATTTGTCGTATGAGGGCATACCTGTGGAATGGTTCTTAGGGGGTACAAAGCTGGAACCAAGCGACAGAGTAAGTGTGAAAGTTTTTTTTTGTGAATCTTAATGTGCCATTTGTAGTTACGAAGTGTTGTTTTCACTCGATTTTGTAATCAATAATGGAGTCAATGGTGGATTAAACAATTCAAGATGGTCGCCTACGCATATCTATCTAGTATAGATAGATAAATTGTGGTTTGTAAACAGCATTTCAATTTTTATTTAAAGCAAATGTATTATTATTATTATTATTATTATTATGTTATACATATTGCAAACACATATATGTTAAATTCTTTCTTCATATAAGGGCCTGGGGTATCAGGATACAAGCTGTGCATTTGATCTGGGTTTTGAGAGAACACACAGGGCTATTCTGCCCTGCAAGCGTTCCTTTGGTTATTTTTAACTGCTTCAGAAGTGTATGTCCAATGGCAGGTGGCGAGAGGCCTTTTTGCAAACATATTTTATATACTGTATATACATGCATGTGTATGTATGCATTTGTGTTACACATCATAATATGTTTATCATAGTGTTTTGCGATGTACAGATTGATATTATTTATTTTACTTTTATCTTAATGGTTTTGGTTGTGCACGCTATGACGATAACCTTGATCTGGGATTTGTTTGCATTCCTGATAAGCTTAAAATTATGTTTTTTTCTTAATGATTTAGTAGTATACAACTAAATATACACATTTAGTAGTTTGTATATGCATAAAATGGCAGAAAATATCAATAAAATAAGCAGGAAAAGGCTGATTAAATATATGCACAGATTTATTTTTGTGTAGCAGTGTTATATTATTTACAATGACTATACCATCTGTATAGTACTTAATGGTTAAAAGTAAAACCATACAATGATGTACAGAAGGAGCGTTCAATGTGTTTGAAGTAAAAAAGTTTCCAAGTATTTTTAGTTTTAGTTTTAATCTCTAAGAATTTTTTTTAATCATAAACAGCATTCCTATTTACAAGCCAAATGTAAGAGTGCCTAAATTGGCTCTCGGGGGACATAGTTGGGGCAGTAGGAAAACAGAGGTGTGAAACTGAGAACAGTTCCTGTTCCTCAGCTGCTGATGTCTGTTGCAATGGAGTTTGTAAATAGCCTCCCCCGGACAGTTGACGGGTAAGGGTGCTTGAATTATCAATTGGTTTGATTTGCACAGGTGGTGACCCGAGCAGAAGGCAAAACTCACACGCTGACCCTCAGAGATGTGAAGCTGGAGGAGGCCGGAGAAGTAAAGCTTACTGCAAAAGACTTTCAAACACAGGCAAAGCTCAATGTTAACGGTAGGTGCCATTTGTTGAAACGACCTGATTTGCAGGTGACCTGTACAGTATATGTGACCCTGGACCAGAAAACCAGTCTGGTTTGTTAGGATTAGTCAAAAGGTGGCCGAGATACAACTATTGGAAAATAGTCAAAAATCTAAACAAATCACCTTTAAAAACAAATCAAATGAACAAATGAAGTCCTTAGCAACACATATGGGTGATTCTCCCGAAAATAGACTTATGAGGTGTCATGAAACATTTTGATAAAAAAAGTAAATGCAAAGTAAGAGTATCAAAATGAGAAGCATACAGTTACAAACATCTCTTCATGTACTATTTTGCACATGATATTAAATGACATCATACAAACCAATTTTGTTGTTTTTTTCACATTTAATGGGAACATTTTCATTACCGCAACGTGTCCATGACTGGATTTGGGTTCTTTAACATGAAAATATTTATAATTAAAAAATCTAAATAATAAATAAACTTCAGTGCATGTTATACTATAAACATTTACAGTAAAGAAACATGTGGTATTTGATGATCATTGGTAAATGTAGAGCCAATAATAAGGAATATAAATGTGTCCAAGACCAATTTTCTCATCCTCCGCAACAATTTTCAATCATTGTTTAAGCCATTAAGGAACTAACATTTAAAAAAATATATATATTGTTGGAAGGGACATAATTGACTGTGACAAAATTGATTGATTTTGATTGTCATAGTACCTGGACAACTTTTTAGTTCTCATTACCGAAACATGAGTTTGTAAATGCATATATTTAATGTAATATCATGTTGCGGTAATGATATTTTTTATAATGATAATCTAAAAAATGTAAATAATTCTATAGGAAATATGTTTTAAATTCTCTAAAATAATGGTTCTAGTAAGTTCAGACCTTAATCTTATATGTGCAAAAAAATGGCTTCAATGGCTTTTTAAAAAATCTGATGCTGGACACCTTCTAAGTCTGGATTTTGTGAGAATCACCCATATTAGTAATGATACATATTTTTTATATTTATGATAGGAAATGTATAGAATATCTTCATGGAACGTGATCTTTACTAAATATCCTAATGATTTTTGTCATACAATTTTGACCCATACAATGTATTGTTGGCTATTGCTACCAATATACTCGTGCGACTTATGACTGGTTTTGTGGTCCAGGGTAACATATGCTATCTGTTGGATGCTGGTCTCCAATATAGGATGCTCGTTTCCCTACCAGGCTTCATAAGAGCAGTTTTTGCACATGACCAACATGGCTATGCTAATCCCAACACTTACTTTAATAAGCATAAACCAGGTTGCATAAACTACTTAGACTAGTATTACAATTCATCTATTTTTTTTCTTTAGGTCAGCTACATTAAAAGCTAAATTGGTTGACTGATTAGCCTTTATTAATTAGCTTGCTAGCCTTAACTTAGTGACTACGTTTATGCAACCAGCCACAGTTTGGACCAGCATAGCTAATTAATGCTGGTCTAAGCTGACTTTTATTACAAAGGCTCATTTGCACCCTCTTTCATGTAAGGGATGTAGGCAGCTGGTTGTTATTGCAGAAATAAGCCCTGACAGTGTGATCAGGACCCGACGCGTCTTGTATCACACTAAAGGGGCTAATTTCATGATAACAACTGGCTGCCTGTATTATCATGTTTATTACATGGCTATTTACCTTATAAGTAAAGTAAGGAACATTAAATATTAATTTGAAATGCTAATTTTTAATGAATGCAGACCTTTCGTGAAGAAAATCTGTTTATCTTTATTTTTAAACAAAACCACAACCAGACTTGTTGTTTTAGAAGTTTTAATGTCCATACATATTTATTTTACAATATATTTTATTAAGATACAAACAGAAACTACAGGAAATATGTAAAAAAAAAATGTTTAGTGTGACCTCTCCTGGCACGAAACACATCTTGAGCGTTTTTGAGCAGAATGAAGAAAATAGACACATTTCTTTAAAATTAGTAATTGGGATTTAATTTTATTTAGGTTTAAGATATCCTGCAGTTTCCTGCTATTGCTCAAGGGGAGTTTACCCTAAAAATTTGACACATCAGTTTACATTTTTATACAGTTTTTAATACTACATACACATAATTTTTTTTTGGATGTATTCTATTAAAGAGAATGAGAAATAATTATATATGATCACTATAACATTGCAGAAACAACAAATATAATTTTGGCATAGTGGCCTAAGACTTTTGCACAGTACTGTATGTTATTAAAAGATATATTTATATTAAATTTTTGTGTAATATGTGTGAATTAAGCATTTCAACAAGCCATGTAATAAATCTTTTATCTGTGTTTGGTCGGCTTTCGACATATTTATGTAAACAGGTGTATGAAAATAAAATTTATTTTTATCACTTGCACTGTGTTTGTAATGTAAATGCTTTAAGGTGTTGGTTTTAGTACTTGCTTCCGCTCACATGGTTGTCACCTACACAATAGAGTGTGAAGGTCATTTGCCAGTCAATGCTAAAAAGGGCGTCTGCTCACTCTTTTACTGTTTTAATTTAAGATGCATAATAAAGTAGGAGATGTTCAGTGATGTTGAAAAATTTAATGAAATAAACCAATTAATTTGCTACACAGAGCCTCCAGTTGAATTCACCAAACCTCTTGAAGACCAGACCGTAGAAGAAGAAGCCACTGCTGAGCTTGAGTGTGAAGTCTCCAAAGAAAATGCAGAGGTCAGGTGGTTTAGAGATGGACAAGAAATACGCAAAACTAAGAAGTATGACATGGTCGCAGACGGCCGCAAAAGAAAACTTATTATCCACAACTGCACACTTGATGACTCAAAGACGTATACCTGCGATGCTCTGCATTTCAAGACTTCAGCCTTCCTTAATGTCGAACGTAAGTCAGTCGGTAAAAAAGCAAAATCTTGCTTATCGACTAAATAATTGACAAACTAAATGATTACTTTTGAATTTTTAGCTCCACATGTCGAGTTCACAAAACCACTTTATGATGTTGAGGTCAAAGAGAAGGAAACGGCAAGATTTGAATGCGAAGTGTCTCGTGAAAATGCAAAGGTTTGTGTGTCTTTGTTATTACCTTGCCTATAAATTCAACTGTTGATAGACTGTAGAATATATATTTTAGAATAATTTTGTTTTGCAAACACAACTTAGCCTTTGGTTTTTATTAATAATGAATCGTCACAGTATCCCCAAAATTCTGTCATTATTTACTCACCCTCATGTTGTTTTAAACCTTAAAAGTGATTTTTTTTGCATAATATATGTGTGTGTAGTGTGTGTAATTATATATATATATATATTTAACCACACACACACTCATATATTCATTTAAGAAATTTTTAATATATATATATATATATATATATATATATTAAATTCATCTTTGCCCAGCACTAAAAATAAGATATTTTGATCAGTTAAAGTAACCCTAAACCGACGCGAAATTGGTAAGAAAATAGGAGAAGAGAATGCAACGGACGTAATAGTATTGAAGTCCCCAGTTCGTCAAAAAATGACGCGAAAGGTATACCCTCCGCGTCACATATTGACGAATGGTCAAGTGTCGTCAAATATTGACGAAATGGGGTGAGACTGTGTTAGTGTGGTTCCCCTTAAAAGTATAACTTGTGAGATTGTATCATTTAATTGTCCAAATAAAAAATAATGAATATTGAACAGTTTTTGAATACTGAACACTCATTTCTTTGTTTATTCCTTCATTTTCTTTGAATAGGTTCGGTGGTTCAAAGATGGCAATGAAATCAGAAAAGGCAAGAAATATGAGATCATTTCGGACGGAGTGAAACGTATTCTCATCATAAGCAAGTCTGTGTTTGATGACGAGGCAGAATATGAATGTGATGCCAGGACCTCCAAAACATCTGGCATGCTGACTGTCATTGGTAGGCATTGCTTAAAACTTAAATCGGTTGCTTGTTTTGGTAGTCAAGAGCCATTGATTTAATTGCTGAATTTTCTTGTTACAGAGGAGGAGGCTAGATTCACAAAGAACCTGGCTAATGTTGAGGGCACCGAAACCGACAGTGTCAAACTGGTTTGTGAGGTCTCCAAGCCAGATGCAGAAGTCACATGGTACAAGGGTGACAAAGAGTTGCCTGAGGTTGGTAGATATGAGCATATTGCCGATGGCAGAAAGAGGATTCTCATCATTAAGGGCCTCCGTATGGAAGACGCAGGAGAATACCACTGCAAACTGCCCACCTCACAAACCACAGGAAACCTGAAGATTAATGGTAAGATTTAATTCTGCCTCTGTAAATAAATCAATGGCCTGCCTTTTTTTAAACAATGCAACTTACTACATACGCTAACACTGTTTCTTCAGAACTTGCAGCTGAGTTCATCACAAGGCCTCAAAGCCAGGAGGTGGTTGAAGGTGAAAAAGCAGAATTTGTGTGCTCGGTCTCCAAAGACACTTATGAAGTGAAATGGCTCAAGGGTGATAAGGAGCTTCAGGTAGATGACAAATATAACATTATTTCCGATGGCAAGAAGCGGGTTCTTGTCGTCAAGAACTGTGAGCTCAAGGATGAGGGTGGCTTCATAGCTGCCATCGGAACTACAAGAGCCTCGGCCGACTTGACTGTACTCGGTGAGTTAATACACACTTTTTGTGTCCCTTTTAAGGCCAAAAAATTGTCAGAGTTTTACGCATGTGTGTGATGCAATTGTCATGATGAAATGTTTGGAACTCTGCGTACATTGTACATTGAATGTAGTATGTATCCCATGTGAAGCGTTGCATTTTGTTGCAATCCAAATGGGCCGAATGTCTGCGTACACGTACGAGTCAAATAAACCATGCTTTGCAAGGCTGTGCGTTTAAGTGTGCACAGTCTTTCTTATGCTTTCTTGGAAATGATGATTCTCATTTTGTTTTGTTTCCTGTGTCTTTACAGAAAAGCTTAGGATTATTACCCCACTCAAGGACTTAAAGGCAAATGAAGGACAGGAGACTGTCCTCAACTGTGAAGTTAACACGGAGGGGGCCAAAGCCAAGTGGCTGAAGAATGAAGATACATTATTTGAAAGTAGCAAGTTTATTATGGTCCAGAAAGACAACGTATTTTCTCTGAGGATCAAAGACACCCAAAAAACTGATGAGGCCAACTACACCATTATGCTGAGCAACCAGCGCGGTGAACATGTAAAGAGCTCCGGCACCATAAGTGTGCAAGGTATGGCACCCTGATAACATGCATCGCCAGACATCAATTAAATGTGGGCTTTGCTATATTTTCATACAGATTATCTTTATGTTCTTGGACAGATGTTAGAAAGATATTTTGCAAATCTTTTTGAGATTGATTTACATGTTTTTAAATCTGCCCTTTTTAAATGTATTATAAAATAGGTCACACTTTACAATAAGGTGTATTTGTTAACATTAGTTATACTACGGGGCTGTTGAATACTTTATTCTGATTGGTTGAGAAATATTCTACGTGTATGAATTATTTTTCGATAAACGCACACATGACCTGTCACATGTGTAAGGAATGATTGACGACAGGCGTTAGCCTAGAAATCTAGACGCACCCTAGCGGCCGCAAAATATATTTGCTGCCAGGGTTTAGTCTAGGCACTCACAATACACTTAACAGCTCCAAAAAACAAAATTTGGTCAGGCCAATCACATCGTGTGTAGCGTCTGTGGGGCGGGCTTAACATGATGACGACAGAGCTGCAACGGTTCCTACTTGAAAACAAAGAATGGCTGCTGCTGCTGGCAAACAGCTTTCTTTTGAAGCGGCTTTGGCCGCGACTCTGGAGGACTTAGACTTATGTTTTTCTTTGAGAGAAGAGCAAATAACCCTACTGAAGTCCTTTTTAAGCAAGAAAGATGTGTTTGGAGTTTTGCCGACTGGTTACGGTAACTACGTCACCTTCTTCGTTGCTCTGATTGGTCATAGCGCTATCCTATTGCGTGCAGAGGCATTTTGAGGGACAACCTTATATCCCGCCCCTTGCATTGAGCCGTTTGTGTGAAGAGTTGGCTAGACAGGCGTTGGAATATTCAAAAATAATGCACACCCAAGGAGTTACTTTTTTTAATAATTCAAAGGACCAGATTCAATTATTTTGCTAAGTTCGCTTAAACCACACTTACGACAGACATTGCTAAGACATTGCTCTGGTGGCTATTTTAAAACATTTAATAGGTTAGGTGTGTGTTTATAGAAAAATAATGCATACCTGTGGAACATTTCTCAACCAATCAGAATAAAGCATTCATTAGCCCTTTGGTATATGTAAGGAATAATTGATGACAAGCACACCCAAGGTGGTAATGCCGCACGATGCGAAGCGGTGACGTGTGCATTATTTTCAAATAATTCAAAGGACTGGAGTCAATTATTCCTCTTATACCACGGTTACCACAAACATAGCGCTGGTTTACAGAAAAATAATCAACACCCATGAAACATTTCTCAACCAATCAGAATAAAGCATTCAACAGCCCCATGGTATAACCTAAAATAATCACCAGAGCATTATCAAAGATTAATAAATGCTAAAACTTTACTGTTTTCATTGTTACATGTTAGTTAATGCATTTAATTATGTTAACAAATAAAACGTTATTGTAAAGTGATACCATAAAATATTTGTCACTATAAAAATTCAAAAATTCACTGCAAAAAATTACTTAGTATTTTTGTCTTGTTTTAAGTACAAAAATCTAAAAATTCTTAAATCAAGATGCATTGTCAGTTTTTAGACATATGTAATATCAAATTTAGTTGAATTTGTGCTTAAAACAAGCAAAATAATCTGCCAATGGGAAAACAAAATTAATCTTGAAATAAGTTTACTTTTTTCTTAAAAACACTTAATTCAAGAACAATTTTTTTAACCTAATTGGCATATTTTTTGGCTTGTTTTAAGCACAAAATTTGCTTAAATTTTATATTTTTTGCAATATAATTTTGCTCATCAAGAAAATACATCCTAATTTAAGTATTTTTTGATATTTTTACTGAAAACAAGATAAAAATACTAAGTAAGAAAGTCATTTTTTGCAGTGTTTATAGACGTACAAATGTGCTTCTTCATTAATGCTCTAAACTAGTTTTGATAATAATTTATATCCTACGCCCTGCAGAGGTAGATCTCAGGATTGTTGTTCCTCCCGAGGATGTTGATACACAGGAGAAACGGACGATCAGCTTCTCATGCAAGGTGAACAAACTACACGCGACGGTGCAGTGGATGAAGGCAGGCCAAGAAATTGTTCTTAACAAGAGAATTGTGTATCGCGTGGACAAAGAAAAACACACACTGACCATTAAAGACTGCAGCCTCGCAGACGAGGGTGACTACACCGTAGTTGCTGGAGCTGATAAGGCCACAGCAGAACTTATCATCAGTGAGGCACCCACGGACTTCACCTCTCACCTCAGAGACCAAACCATTCCCGAGTTTGAGGAGGCAGAGTTCACATGTGAACTTACCAAAGAGAAGGCTGAAATCAAATGGTACAGAGATGGCAGGGAGATAAGAGAAGGACCCAAGTATGATTCTTTCTGTTGTTTTGAATTTTTTTTCAGAGGTTTTTTGTTGTTGTGGATGTATAATATGCATTTTTTTATATTTTTAAGATATCAATTTGAGAGAGAAGGAAAGACATGCAGACTGCGCATCAAGGAGTGCAGACCCGATGATGAGTGTGAATATGCCTGTGGAGTGGATGACAAAAAATCCAGAGCCCGTCTCTTTGTTGAGGGTAAGCTTTTTTACTAATGTGTATTTATTGGGATTGTTGACTGATGATTTCAAATTAAATCTAAATTGCATATGGTTTGAGGACATGATTGAGGTAGTAATACCATGTTTTACATTTTCTACCGCTTTTCAGAGACCCCAGTGGAGATCATCAGACCACCCACAGATGTGTTTGAGGCACCAGGCTCAGATGTTGTGTATGAAGTTGAGCTTAACAAAGACAGAGTTGAGGTCAGATGGTTGAGGAACAACATGACCATTGTTCAAGGTGATAAGTATCAGATGATGAGCGAGGGTAAAATTCACAGACTTCAGGTCTGCGAAATTAGGCCACGCGATCAAGGAGAGTACAGAATCATTGCCAGAGACAAAGATGCCAAAGCCAGGCTTGAGCTCGCTGGTAAGACGAATTGAAAAAAATAATGCATGTACAAACAAAGTACAAGTAGATTCGCTATTGGGATGTTTACGATGCCTTGTGTTTTTCCACAGCTGCACCAACAATTAAAACCTTGGATCAAGACTTGGTGACAGATGCTGGAAAGCCATTTGTTATGACGGTTCCCTACAACGCATACCCACATGCTGAGGCTGAATGGTTCTTCGACGGTATCAGTTTGCCGAAAGACAATATTCACACTTTGACCGACACAACAGAGTACAGGCTCAAGGACCCTAAGAAGTCAGAAGAAGGCCGTTATAAAATCATCATCAAGAATAAACATGGAAAAGGAGAGGCTTTCATTAACCTTAAAGTTGTTGGTGAGTTATATATATTCAAAAAGTTAATAATTTTGGATTAAATTGAACAGAACTGTATTTGACTAAAGAGTATTTCTTCTTTCACAGATGTTCCTGGGCCCGTAAAGAACCTGCAGGTTGTAGACACCGCTGATGGTGAGGTCAGCATCGCCTGGGAAGAGCCGGAAGATGATGGTGGCAGCAAGATCTTGGCTTACGTGGTTGAGAGACGGGATGTGAAACGCAAGACTTGGACAATGGCCACCGACAGTGCAGACAGCACAGAGTATTGTGTAACTGGACTGCAGAAAGAATCCATGTACCTCTTCCGTGTCTGTGCACGCAACAGAGTCGGCAGTGGCCCCAATGTTGAGACTGATAAACCTGTTCAGGCTAAGAATAAATTTGGTAAGTCAAGAATATCTGACTTTCTCACCATATGTTCTGTGTATCCTAGCCAGCGATTTTAATTGTAGTTTTTGATAATCAACACTACAGATGTTCCTGGCCCACCACAAAATGTTCTCGTTGGAAACGTCAACAAGTTTGGTGCCACCGTGTCCTGGGAACCGCCTTTGTACGATGGCGGATCTGAGATCACATCGTACATTATTGAGCTCCGCGACAGAACGTCTGTGAGTTGGGCTCCCGTCATGGTGACCAAACCACACGAACTCACGGCTATCGTTAACGATGTCATTGAAAATAAAGAATATATATTCCGCATCAAAGCTGAAAACAGAGCTGGAATTGGCAAGCCAAGTGCTGCTTCTAACCCAGTGAAGATTATGGACCCCATTGGTTAGTGTTGTTACATTTAACTCAGACCTTCTGTAGTTTTAACACACACGGCCAAATGTACAACTAAGGTATGTTTTGCTTTTCAGAGAGGCCAAGCCCTCCAGTCAATCTGACACACTCTGAGCAGACAAAGGACTCCTGCCTATTGACATGGGAGACTCCTTTGAAAAACGGAGGCACACCGATCACAGGATACATCATTGAGAAAAGTGAAGACGGAACAGACAAGTGGTTGAGATGCAATGCCAGGCTTTGCCCAGACCTGCAGTATAGGGTAAGTGTGCCTTGCTTTGCAATATGTGTTTTCTGTTTTTGTGTGTATCTGTATTATTAGATAACACTGAAGCTATAAGTCACAGGATGACACGGCACAATGCAAAACTTGGTAAAATCACTGGAGACATGGAGCGGTTTATTGGTTTTTCATATTGTTGTTGCTTCCACCTTACAGGCACGGTTTCCCGGACAGGGTTTAAATAAATCCAGGACTAGGCAACAAACTTCATAAAAAAACAATACTGGCGTGCATCTTGAGACAAAACAATGGCACTGATTAAGATATGTCAGTGCAAGATTGTCACAAGATTGTGACAATAAACTATTTTACTGGCAAATAATGCAGTTCATTATTTAGTCTGATCTCTGTTTCTGGTTATCAAGCAATTTATATGGGCAGTTTCCCAGACAGGGTTTATTCTAATCCCAGATTAAAAGGCATGTTTGAGCTGCCTTAATTAAAAAACATCTTGCAATGACATATCTTAAAATGACACTCCACTTTTTTTGAAAATATGCTCATTTTCCAGCTCCCCTAGAGTTAAACCTTTTAATTTTACTGTTTGATGGCCGGGTCTGGCGGTACCACCCCAGTTTATCTTAGAATAATTAATTGAATCTGATTAGACCATTAGCATCGCGCTAAAAATAATCAAAGAGTTTTGATATTTTTCCTATTTAAAACTCGACTCTTCTGTAGTTACATTGTGTACTAAGACCAACGGAAAATTTAAAGTTGCGATTTTCTAGGCCCATATGGCTAGGAACTATACTTTCATTCTGGCGTAATAATCAAGGACTTTCAATAGCATGGGACTATTTCAGGCGCTGGGTATTGTAATATCATAGCAATAGCAATGATACAGCAACAAAGTCCTTGATTGTACACGATGTAACTACAGAAGAGTCAAGTTTTTAATAGGAAAAATATCTAAACTCTTTGGTTATTTTTTTGCGCGGTGCTAATGGTCTAATCAGATTCAATGGATTATGCTAAACTATGCTTAAAGTGGTACGCCAGACCCGGAGATCAGCTGAATGGATTCCAAAACGGTAAAAATCAAATGTTTAACTCTGGGGGAACTGGAAAATGAACATATTTTCAAATAAAGTGGAGTGTCCCTTTACCATATGTATTTTAGTGCCATTGTTTTTCCTCAAGATGCACACCAGTATTGTTTTTTGTAAGGTATGTTTGTAAAGACTACTTAAATGTCCTAATATAACTAAGACCTAGTCCTGGAGTAATCTAAACCCTGTCCGGGAGCCTCATAGTGTCTTACTAAACTTTGTATGCTAAAAGTACACCACTTTATTATTATTGCCATGCTAAGACAAATTGCATTAATGTTTTGCTTACTCTTGTGAGTCACTGTAAATAAAAGCATCTGCAAAATGTTTAAAAGTAAACGTAACATGCAACATACAATGTGCAATCATGTGTGTCACTTTATACACACCTCGGCCAATCAGAATTCAGAGCTTAATTACGCATAACATTTTCCACAGGTTTCTGGCCTGAAGTTCGGAACAAAATACAACTATAGAGCAATTGCTGAGAATGCGGCCGGTCAGTCTGACCCCTCCAACATTGTTGGACCTGTGTTGGCAGATGACCCACACTGTAAGTGACGTCCACACCTCACTTCTTTTCAGTTTTTTTCAGTTCAGTTGCTTATCGTTTAATTTACATCTTTCACCACAGTTGGACCTACTATGGATCTGAGTGCATTTAAGGATGGTCTAGAGGTTATTGTCCCCCATCCTCTTGCAATCCGAGTACCCATCACTGGCTACCCAGTTCCCATAGCAAAATGGAGTTTCGGTGAAAATGAACTTGCAGCTGGTGACCGTGTGTCTATGATTACCAAACCTACCTTCACAGAGCTTGTTATCACACCAAGTGTGCGTCCAGACAAAGGCACATACTCTTTGACGCTGGAAAATGATATGGGCAGTGTGTCAGGAGAGATTGATGTCAATGTCATTGGTATGTACAATTTATGTATATTTATTATAAACATATAATACTTATATATAAAACTTATAGGGGCGGTTTCTCCGACAGGGCTTAAATCTAGTCCCATACTAAAATGCATGTTTTTGTAAGCCATATTAAATGTTCTAATATAACTAAGCCCTAGTCCTGGCTTAATCTGAATCCTGTCCAGGAAACCAGTTTATACAGTATATGAATATATCTTATATAGTACAGTCACAGAGTCTATTTCAAGTAGGACAAAATTAAGTATCATCCTTCATTTTTCTCTGCAGCATGTCCAAGTGCACCCAAGGACCTAAAGATTGCAGAAGTAACCAGAAGGCATGTTCACATGATGTGGGAGGCACCTGAGCATGATGGAGGAAGTCCAATCACTGGCTACCAAGTTGAGAAACGTGAAGTGTCCAGAAAGACCTGGGTGAAGGTATGGACATTAGCATATATGTGACCATTTTTCATCCATTTTCTTAGCCCATCTGTAGTCTTCTAAATTCATCACTTTAATATATGATTTTTAGGTGATGGCAGGTTTGCAAGACCAGGAGTACACAATCACAGATGTCATTGAAGGAAAAGAGTACTTGTTCAGAGTTATTGCATGCAACAAATGCGGCCCTGGAGAACCTGCTTACACTGATGACCCTGTGAATGTGTCTTCACCTGCTAGTAAGTATCAATACTTTAAAGGGATTTGTTAGTTTTAAAGGGATAGTAAATTATACATGTATACATTTATTTTTTCTGCTGAACACAAAGGAAGATATTTTGAGGAATGTTTGTAACCAAACTGATCAGAGGCCCCATTGACTTCCATAGTAGGAAAAAAATACTATGGGACTGAAATGTTTTTTGTGTTGCACAGCTGTGCCAGACCCACCAGAGAACCTTAAATGGAGAGACAAGTCTGCTAGTAAGATCTTCTTGTCTTGGGAGCCTCCCAGATGGGATGGTGGTGCTGGAATTAAAGGTTATATTGTTGACAAATGTCAACGTGGAACTGACAAGTGGGAACCTTGTGGAGACACAGTACCCGATCTTAAGTGAGTGATAACTTTCATATTTATTCTCAGGGTACAGACATTACTAAATAAATGTATACCACACATGCACTTTGGATTAAAGCATCTGCGTAAATGTATAAATGTGATAAGGATCATTAGTAGGGTTTATTTAATAGCCAACAATACATTGTATGGGTCAAAATTATAAATTTTTGATGCCAAAAAATCATTGGACCAAGGACCACACACTTATCCATGCAAAACTTCAACTAAACTAACTCTTCCAACAGGCTTGAGGTGACAGGTCTCACTGAAGGGCAGTGGTATGCTTATCGTGTGAGAGCTTTGAATAGATTGGGTGCCAGTAGACCTTGCAAGGCAACAGATGAGATCTTGGCTGTTGATCCTAAAGGTACTGTACATAACAATATGCACCACATTCTGATAAATCGTCGAAATGTCCAAGCACAAACTTACTGTTTTTTTTTCTTTACCAATTTGACAGAACCTCCTGAGATTCAGCTAGATGTAAAACTGTTGACTGGCTTGACCGCCAAAGCGGGCACGAAGATTGAACTTCCTGCAGATATCACAGGCAAACCAGAGCCTAAAGTCAAATGGACCAAGGCTGATTTAGTCCTGACGCCAGATGATAGAATTGCAATTCATACCAAGCCAGGCCACTCTACCGTGTCCATTGCTAAGACCACTAGAGATGACTCGGCTACATACATCATTGAGGCAGTCAACAGCAGTGGCCGTGCGACTGCAACTGTCGATGTCAACATTCTAGGTCGGGCGACTTACATATATTATTAATTAAAACAAAGCAACAAACAACAATCATTTCATAATACTGCAAGAATTGAAATAACATTCATACCCAATATATTTTTTAACTCCATACAGATAAACCTGGTCCTCCGGCTGCCTTTGATATCTCTGAGGTCACCAATGAGTCCTGCTTCTTATCCTGGAATCCACCAAGGGATGATGGTGGTTCAAAAGTTACAAATTATATTGTTGAGCGTAGGGCTGTAGACAGTGAGATCTGGTACAAGCTGTCCTCCACCGTGAAGCAAACCACCTACAAGGCCACCAAACTTGTGACATTCAAAGAGTACCTGTTTAGGGTCTTTGCTGAAAATCAGTTTGGTGTTGGTCCCCCAGCAGAACATGACTCGATTATTGCCAAATACGCCTTTGGTATGTTATTGTATGCATTTACAACAATACAGTGTCTTTTTACTTACAATGGGAATTATATTAGAAAATAATATGCACGCACAATATTCTAGATCCCCCTGGACCACCATACAAATTGGAGGCATCTGATATCGCAAAGGATGCAGTAACTCTGACCTGGTATGAACCTGACGAAGATGGTGGAAGTCCTATTACTGGCTACTGGGTGGAAAGATATGAGCCAGACCACGACAAATGGATCAGATGCAATAAGCTGCCTATCACGGACACAAACTTTAGGTATGAAAATGAATTTTACAATAAAATGGTGTTTAATTACTTCAGAATATTTGTTTAGTGTAGTTCATGAAATGCAGAACGTGAAATGTAAGATGCAAATTTTGCTTGCAGGGTCAAAGGACTGCCCACAAGAAAGAAGTGCAAGTTCCGCGTTTTGGCAGAGAATATTGCAGGACCTGGCAAACCAAGCAAAGAGACAGACTACATTTTGATCAAAGATCCCATCGGTATGATTAACATTTAATGAATATTAATGAATATTTCACCTAAATTGTAAAATTTGTATTTTGTTTAGACAAAGCATGTTGAATATATGAATTTGTTTTAGATCCTCCATGGCCTCCTGGTAAACCCACTGTCAAGGATGTAGCCAAGACAACCGCCTTCCTCCAGTGGACCAAACCTGAGCATGATGGTGGTGCAAAGATCGAGTCCTACATCATTGAGCTTCTGAAGAGCGGAACTGATGAGTGGGTTCGTGTAGCTGATGGTATTCCCTCTCTGGAGTACTTCCTAAAGGGATTGATGGAAAAACAAGAGTACTCTTTCCGCGTCAGAGCCGTCAATGCGGCGGGCGAGAGTGAACCTAGTGAGCCAAGCGATCCAGTGCTCTGCAAGGAGAGACTCAGTAAGCCACTATTAAAATGAACATGATGTCTTATATTATTTCACTTTCTGTGAAACACAACAGGATAATTTCATGTACACTACATTTCCTAACAATGGTCCTCCTTTTTTAGATCCTCCATCTCCACCAAGATGGCTCACAGTTGTTTCTAGCACCAAGAACACAGCTGAATTGAAATGGACAGCACCAGAGAGAGATGGTGGCTCTCCAATCACAAACTATATCGTTGAGAAGAGAGATGTGAAACGCAAGGGCTGGCAGGTTGTGGACACCACCGTAAAGGAGCTTAATTACATCGTCACCCCACTAAATGAGGGGTCTCTCTATATGTTCCGTGTAGCAGCCGAGAATGTTGTTGGACCCAGTGAATACTGTGAACTCGCAGACTCTGTTCTCGCCAAGGATACTTTTGGTGTGTAGTTGATCTCTCTTATCAATTGTTTTCTCTGTTAATAGCTGATATTCAGTGGCAAATGTATTTCATGTCTGACTTCTCTCTTTAAAGGTACCCCTGGACCTCCATATAATCTGGCCATTGCTGAGGTGTCCAAGAGTCATGTTGACCTGAAATGGGATGCTCCTAAGAATGATGGTGGCAGACCGGTCTTGAGGTAGTGATCCATATATGTTTGTGTAAAGCAAGTTTTATAAACTCCAGTACAAAATAGTAAAGCATCCCACTGCGGTTCTGATTTAACATGATTAATGTCTTAAAATGAAATTCTTAAAATGATGCTGTACTAACTGTCCTAAATAATGATTCATCCTAGATATGTCATTGAGAAAAAGGAAAAACTTGGAACCCGTTGGGTAAAATCTGGAAAGACTTCAGGTCCTGACTGCCATTACAGAGTAACTGATGTAATTGAGGGCACTGAAGTGCAGTTCCAGGTCTCAGCTGAAAATGAGGCTGGAGTCGGACACCCAAGTGAACCCACTGATATTGTGGTCGTTGAGGACCCAACAGGTATAAGAATGTCTACAAATTAAATTAAGAATTCAAGCTTTAATGAAAATGTCTTCAATGTATAATCACATTCTGTTTTGTTCTGACAGGTCCACCATCACCTCCTCAGGACTTGCATGTCACTGAAGCAGCCAGAGACCATATTTCTATTTCCTGGAAGACACCAGAAAGAAATGGAGGAAGTCCAGTTATTGGATACAATATTGAGCTCTGCGAGGCTGGTACAGAAAAGTGGATGCGAGTGAATTCTCGTCCAGTCAAAGAGCTGAAATTCAGAGCAGGGGAGGAGGAAGGCATCGTGCCTGAGAAGCAATATACTTTCAGAGTCCGTGCTGTCAATTCTGTGGGTGAAAGTGAACCCTCTGACACTTCTGAGAGGGTCTATGCCAAAGATTCTGACTGTAAGACAATCATTTTTGTAATATTCCAAAAATTTCAAATATTTTTGCATTCTGTCAACTGATTGTCTTATGATCCACATTGATGTAGGCAACCCAACCATCGACTTCCAGACCAAGGACCTTGTTGTTGTGGAAGGTGAAAAGCTGCACCTCCCTATTCCATTTAGGGCTGTGCCATCACCCAAGATCACATGGCACAAAGATGGAAGTGAAATGAAGGCAGATGACAGAACCTTTATGAGGAAAGACTACACATCCTGCCATCTGGAAATACCAGAATGCTTGCATGCCGATGGTGGTCAGTACAAAGTTACACTGGAGAACAGCCTTGGTGCAGCTAGTGGAACAATCAACGTCAAAGTTATTGGTATGTTTATGTGTGCTTCTTGGGATATTATTTCTTGTACCAACTCTGGACCTGTGGAAAGCTAACGCTTGTGTTTTTTTTAAATAGGTCTTCCTGGACCATGTAAGGACATTGCTGCTAGTGAGATAACCAAGAGCTCCTGTAAGGTGTCTTGGGATCCTCCAGACTATGATGGTGGTAGCCCTGTTCTCCATTACGTCCTGCAACGCAGAGAGGCAGGCAGGAGAACCTATGTCAATGTTATGTCTGGGGAAAACAAACTGACTTGGCAGGTTAAAGATCTCATTCCAAACGGAGAGTATTATTTCCGTGTTAGAGCTGTGAATAAGATCGGGGGCGGTGAATTCATTGAGCTTCGTAACCCTGTAATTGCTGAAGATCAGAAACGTAAGTATTTCTAGATTCTTTAAACATTTCTTACAATCATTTTTAACAGTTTATTGTAGAAATGAAGATCCATTGTACCTAGTGTTGTTTGCTATGTATGTACTGTTTCATAAGTTTATTTTTCGTTACTCACATACAGAACGTCCAGATCCACCAGTTGATGTGGAAACACACAACCCTACCTCAGAGTCTGTGACCCTTACATGGAAGCCACCCATGTATGATGGTGGAAGCAAAATTATGGGTTACATTCTTGAGAAGATGACTAAGGGTGAAGAAAAGTTCGAAAGATGCAATGACTACCTTGTACCAGTCTTGTCTTACACTGTTAAGGGTTTGAAGGATGGAAAACAGTATCAGTTCCGTGTACGTGCAGAAAATGCAGCTGGTATTAGTGACCCTTCACGCACCACACCGATGATCAAAGCCACAGATGCAGCTGGTATGAACTTCTTTTCATAACAGACACCTTCATCCCACTTTATAACCTGTTGTTATATGTCTTAGTAAACATCACATGAATGGTACACAACCTTGTACAATGTGCAAAGATCCTGTTTAAAAAATACTAGTTAATGTTATTTGAGCATTTTATTTTATTTTACATAATTTTTAATTCTGCTTCCAGATCGTCCAAAGGTATTCCTTAGTGGCAGTCTTCAATCAGGCCTGTGCGTGAAACGAGGCGAGGAGATCCGATTGGATGCCTACATCTCTGGATCCCCTTACCCTGAAATCACATGGACGAGGAACAATTCAAGAATTTGGTCAGAGCCACTAAAGAAGAGACCAGAAAGACCTATTAGAAAGAAGAAAGAGGAGAAGAAGGAGGAGAAGAAGGAGGAAAAGAAGGAGGAGGACAAAGAAGTAAAAGAGGAAGACAAAGAAAAGAAGGAGGAGGACAAGGAGAAGAAGGAGGAGAAGGAGAAAGAAAAGGAGGTGGAGGAACCTGAAGAACCCGAAGAGGCATACCACCCAAGCTTAAATGAGCGTCTTACAATTGACTCCAAGAGGAAGGGTGAATCCTCCATCATTGTGAAAGATACTATCAGAGCAGATCATGGTGTGTTTACCATAAAAGTGGAGAATGATCATGGTGTTGCATCTGCTTCCTGTGAAGTTAATGTCCTTGGTGAGTGTTTTTCATTTCTAGGAATTATACAGCATGTTCTCCCTAATGTCTGGCATAAAGCTCCTTAAAAAATTTTCTTTTCAAGAAACACTTTCCCAACAGTTTAAATATTGCCTTACTAATACATTGACAAAATAAATAAATTTAATGAGCATGGGCTATACATATTGTAAAAACTGGATAATATTTAGTAAACATACATTCATTGTAATGAGTCTAGTTCCTCTCGAGTCTCCAACTTTGAAATATCCATTAAGAAAAGCCTTGAATAAAATAACTTGTTTTAAGATAAGAGTGGCATTTTACTTATACACTTTACATTTTCCAGATACTCCTGGACCTCCAGTGAATTTCATATTTGAGGAGGTAAGGAAGAACTCCATTATCTGCAAGTGGGATCCTCCTTTGGATGATGGTGGCAGTGAAATCCTTAACTATGTGCTGGAGAGAAAAGATAACTCCAAGGCTGAGCTTGGATGGATCACTGTGACAGCATCCCTGAGAGGCTGCAGATATCTAGTGCCAAAACTTATTGAGGGCAAGCAGTACATCTTCCGTGTGACTGCAGAGAACAAATATGGACCTGGAACCCCATGCGTATCCAAACCTGTCGTTGCGAAGGATCCATTCGGTATTGAGATTTCCACTGTTTTGTAAAGCATACAAGTGTTTTTACTGTTGATCAAACAGTTTATATTGCCATTTTGTTTTTAGATCCTCCAGAGCCACCGGAGAAACCTGAAGTTGAAGATATAACCGCTAATAGTATGGTTGTTACCTGGAATGAACCCAATGACAATGGCAGCCCCATTCAGGGATACTGGGTTGAGAAACGAGAAGTTAACAGCACACACTGGGCAAGAGTCAATCGCAGTATGGTTCCTGATTTGAAAATAACTGTATTGGGTCTTTTGGAGGGTATGACATATATTTTCAGAGTTTGTGCAGAAAACGTGGCTGGACCTGGAAAGTTCAGCCCCCCGTCAGATCCAAAAACTGCACAGGCACAGATCAGTAAGTGTACAATCTTAGAATTTACTCTAAATACTATTGCCACATCAGAGATTGATCTGTCCCTCCAATATTAACTATATAATAATGAGTGTTGTTTCTTTTTAGCGCCCCCTGGTCCACCAATTCCAAGGGTTGTTAACACCTCAGACTATTCAATTGATGTTGAATGGGACCCCCCTGAGGACAATGGTGGCGCAGAAATTTTTGGTTATCATGTTGACAAAGCTCTTGCTGGTACTCAGGACTGGTCACGAGCCACAGAGAGACCACAGAAGAACCGTGCATTTACCGTGTATGGTGTTAGAGAACGTGCTAAGTACATGGTCCGTGTTGTGGCGATCAATTGTGCGGGTGAAGGCCCTCCTGGTGTAACAGATGCTGTAATTGTGAAAAATCCTGCAGGTATAAACATACAACCTATCATACTTGTTGACTTGCATTTCTTGAATTCTGGATATAGCAGAATATTTAATTTTGCTTGTTTGCCAAAACAGAGGCTCCAGTCATCGAGCTCGATATGTCTGTGAAAAATGGAATTGTTGTTAGAGCTGGAGAGATGCTCAGAGTTCCAGCACATGTGACCGGCAAACCTTACCCATCCTTGAAATGGACAAAGGATGATGGTAAACTAGAGAAGGATCGCATGGAGGTAGAAGAAGTTGGACAGGACAGCACTGTTATCATTCAATGCACAAAGAGAAGTGACCATGGCAAATATACAATCCAAGCAGCAAATCCAAGCGGTATAAGATCTGCATCGGCCAGGGTAGAGATTGTGGGTGAGTATCTCTGAATTATAGCATATGTACCTAATTTTACTAAAGGTTTTGTTAGCATAGAAAAATTTTCATTACAATATGTGTTTTTGCATTTAGTCCAATCAATTCTAAATCATAAAAATCTGTCCCCAGATGTTCCTGGACCAGTTATTGACCTAAAGCCTGTTGTGGTTACAAGAAAACTTATGATGTTGAATTGGGGTGATCCTGAGGATGACGGTGGTAGTGATTTAACTGGGTTTATCATTGAAAGGAGAGAGCCAAAGATGCACACATGGAGACAACCCATTGACACGCCTGCATCTAAATGTGAGATTGTAGGTATTACCGAGGGACATGAATACATTTTCCGCGTTGTGGCTAAGAACAAGTATGGATGTGGTCCCCCAGTCGATCTTGGACCTATCCTTGCTGTGGATCCTCAAGGTAAATTTTACATGCATAAAGCTTGCACTACAACAACAAAACTTATGATTGTCTATGATGCATTTATTGTCATATTTTTTGACTGCAGGTCCACCAACTTCTCCTGAAAAGTTCCACTACACAGAGAGAACAAAGTCCTCTGTTACTATTGAATGGAGGCCACCACGTAATGACGGTGGTAGTCCAATCCTTGGCTACATCATTGAGAAAAAGAGGCAGGATCAGCCAGCTTACCAGCGTGTCAACCCAGAACTGTGCACCGATCTCATCATGACAGTGGAGAACCTCGATGAGTTGCATATGTATGAGTTCCGTGCCAAGGCAGTTAATGCATTTGGTGAAAGTGAGCCGTCAATTACCATGACTGTTGTTATTCAGGATGATGAAGGTTTGTACACCTAAAATTATTGTTCATCTTTGGGTTTTGGTGTCTCAGCATACAATTTTCATGAAATGCTATACTTTGGTTATTATAGTGCCTCCAAGTCTGCACATGTTGAAGCATTTCAAGGGCGATTTGATCAGAGCAAGGAAAAATGAACCCATTGAGATGCCTGCTGAAGTCACAGGCCTGCCAATGCCAAAGATTGAGTGGCTAAAGGATGATGTTGTTATTCCCAAGTCTACTGAGAAACTTCTAATAGAAACCAAGGAGATTGACAGAGTGACATCAAATACAAAACTGTCAATCCCTGGTGTTGTGAGAGTGGATAAGGGCACCTACACTGTTACTGCCTCAAATCGTTTGGGAACAGTCAGTCATCATATCACAGTGGAAGTGCTAGGTAAGATTATGTACATATTGTATAATTCTATGTTCAGCTCCCAGTTCATATTAGTTGTCTACTTGCATAAGTCAAATCTATACAGTGAACCTATTGTGTACGATCATGTTGGTAAATTGTAGTTACATTTTATGTGGTCATTAAGTACAATGCTTTCTTTTTATAGTGCACTTTGTTTAATGACACCTAATATAAAGGAAGACATTTTATATACTTCATGATTCTTATTCAGTTGTATTATGCATTTCTTTACAGATCGCCCAACACCGCCAAGAAATATTGCTGTTTCAGAAATCAAAGCTGAGTCTTGCAAGCTTACTTGGGATCCTCCACTGGATAATGGTGGCAGTGAGCTTACCAACTACATTGTTGAGAAGAAAGATCTCAATGGTGAAGATCCAGAAAAAGCAGAGTGGGTTACTGTTACTAACACCATTGTCGAGAAGCGATATGGGGTAAGTCAAACAATAAGTATTCATTTTATTAATATTCATTCCTCACAGTTGGATATTGTTTAATGTAAGATAAAAGAATGGTACAATTTGCAGTGAAAGTTAATTGTGTCATGCTTAAGGAAATCTAAATCTTAAATGTCTTTTGCAGGTTTGGAACTTGGAAACCGGGGGCAACTATAAATTCAGAGTCAAGGCTGAGAACAAGTATGGAATAAGTGACCCCTGTGAAACGGAAGAAGTTCAGATTAAGGATCCTTTAGCACTCCCTGGCCCACCCGAGAAGGTCACTATCGCGGAGCACTCCACGGCTCATATGTTGTTAACGTGGGAACCACCATTGGACACAGGTGGTTCCATGATTACTGGCTACTGGATTGAGAAACGTATAAAGGGAAGTACCTACTGGGCTCGTGTGAATAAGGCGCTGGTGTCAAAACGTGGCATGAAAGGCTGGGATTACTATACTAATCGCCTTGTTGAGGGAACTGAATATGAATTCCGCGTAATGGCCTGCAATGCTGCTGGAATTGGACCACCTAGTGCGGTTTCCGATTCTGCCTTTGCTGTTGATCCCCTGAGTGAGAACATAAAATTTTATGCTTTTGGATTCTTATTACATTTAAATTCTTGCTTTCCACCTAATTCTGTTTCATTTTATGTGTTTAATCAGCACCGCCTGGCATGCCAGATGCTCCTGAGATTGTTGACAAAACCAAACGTAGTGTCACCCTCTCATGGGTCCCACCAGCTAAAGATGGTGGTCGTCCCATTAAAGGTTACATCATTGAGATTCAGGATGAAGGCACATCTGAATGGTCCAGGGTAAATGACGCTGACAATCTGCATCCTACCACTCTGTTCACCGTTCCGAACCTTCCGGAGCTTAAGAAGTACAGATTCAGAGTCATTGCTGTCAATGAGATTGGTGAATCTGAGCCAAGTCCCAGAACCTCTGAAGTTCGTGTAGAGGACATTCAAAGTAAAATCTCAGTTTTAATATGATTGAGTCCAGCATGTTAATTCTGAATGTTGACTGAATGTTAAATTGCTTACACTTTGTGTTAATTCCACAGCTGCACCAAAAATATTTTTGGATATCATGGTTGATGAATTGCTGTGTATTCGTGCTGGATCGCCCTTTAAGATTCCGGCTACCATCACAGGACGCCCTGTTCCTAAAGTCACGTGGGAGTTTGACGGCAAAGCAAAAACAGAAAAGAAGGATCGTCTCCATGTCTTGCCAGTGGATTCACAGGTAATGCCATTACCTTTCCTTTAAAGACAAGTATTTTCTTTTATTCCACTCTGGTTGAAAAAAGACATTTAGGGTAATAAATAATGCTTTGTCTTGTTGATTAGGTGGAGTCTACTGACACAACCTCCACTGTTGTTGTTCCTGTGAGTTTGAGAAGTCATTCTGGAAGGTACACAATTACAGCAAAGAACAAATCAGGACAGAAACACATCAACGTTAGAGTAATTGTGCTTGGTGAGTTGGATTCCTATATATGTACAGTATATATTGTATGTATCGTAACTGTGTTGTAAACTTGATGGGATGGTGGCTTAGTGGTTAGCCATGTTCTCTCCATGTTCTGGTTTCCTCTACAGACATATCATGCTGGTTTTAGACTTTAATTGCTAAGATAGGCTTCATACTCCATAGTATTTTCATGGAGTAAATATAGCCAGTACTACATGGAAAGATACATAACATAAATTAATGAATGTAAACTAATATATTTGATATTTTACCAGACGTTCCTGGACCCCCCAAAGACCTCAAAGTTACTGATGTGACCAGAACAACAATGAGACTCATCTGGAAGCTGCCAGATAATGATGGCGGTGAGAGAATCAAGAGTTACTTTATTGAGAAGAAAGCTGTTAAAGGAAAGGCTTGGACAGTCGTCAATCCAGCTTGTGCCAACATGGCCTTTGTCGTGCCCAACCTCCTTGAGGGCCAGGACTATCTGTTCCGTGTTCGTGCTGAGAATCGCCTTGGCTTCGGACCATTTACTGAGACTGCAGAACCTGTTAGAGCTAGGGATCCTATCTGTAAGTCAGTTGCCCAAATATTTCATAAACTATCACACGTGCCATAAAAGTGTTATTTGACTCCATTTTTCATTTTCTCTCAATGTTAAGATCCTCCTGATCCTCCGACCAAGGTCAAAATTAACCTTGTGACCAAGGACACAGTAACCCTGACATGGGTGCCTCCTAAGAATGATGGTGGAGCACCAGTGAAGCATTACATTATTGAGAGACTCAGCTGGGATACCAGTGGTGCCGAGAAAGAAACTTGGAAACAGTGCAATAAGAGAGATGTTGAAGAGACTACCTTTATTGTTGAAGATCTTAAGGAAGGTGGCGAATATGAATTCCGTGTCAAAGCTGTGAATGAAGCTGGAGCAAGCAGACCCTCTGCGACTGCTGGACCTGTTATCATTCAAGATCAGACGTGTGAGTATTAGATAAAGATCAATTCATTTTTGCTATGGTTTGTTTTTTGGGCTTTACCTAGCTTCCTCTTCTATACGTTGCTTTAGTAATACGTGCAATTATAATATTGAGTCATAGCCGCAGCAAATTTAACTGCTCATGCTATCATGTATTTTGTTGTGCTATCTGTCGTTTGCTGTGCTTTCCACTGCTTCTATTTATGTAAAGCTGCTTTGAAACAATTGACTTTTGTGAAAAGCGCTATATAAATAAAATTGAATTGAATTGAAATTGAATTGTTGAAATACTACACTTAATTATTTGCTAACCATGATTGTTAATGTGTTTTAGGTCCTCCAAGCATTGAGCTCAGAGAGGCTTTAGAGGGTGCAGAAGGATTTGATATCAACATTGTTGCCAGGATTCAGGGCTGTCCATTCCCATCTCTTGTCTGGCACAAGGCTCCACTAGATAAGCCTGATGACAAAACTGCTGTGCATTATGACAAACATGTCAATAAACTTGTTTCTGATGACAAATGCACACTTTTAATTCAGCAGTCAAAAAGAAGTGATAGCTCAGTGTACACTCTCACAGCAACCAACAGCCTTGGCACAGCTTCTAAGGGCATCAAGCTTACCATTTTGGGTAAGTAATGACTGAATGTCTCCTAATTATTAATGGCTCATAGATTTTAAAGGTTACAATGAATGTTCTCGTTCTTGTGTTTTCAGGACGTCCTGGTGTACCTGTAGGACCAATTAAGTTTGGTGAGGTATTTGCTGAAAGGATTGGCATTTCATGGAAACCACCCTTAGATGATGGCGGTTCCAAGATTACAAACTATGTCATTGAGAAGCGTGAGGAGAACAGAAAAACATGGGTCCACGTCTCTAGCGATCCAAAAGAATGCCAATACATTGTGCAAAGACTAACTGAGGGTCATGAATATGAGTTCCGTGTTATGGCTCAGAATAAATATGGAGTTGGACCACCCTTGTACAGTGAACCTGAAAAAGCAAGAAATCTCTTTAGTAAGTTTTCTTCATCGACAGTTTCAACACAGAAATGTATCAATTGTATTTATTTTAGTAACTATTTTACTCTTCCTCTAACAGCTGTGCCTGGTCAATGTGACAAGCCAACTGTCACAGATGTTTCAGCTGAATCCATGACGGTCAATTGGGAAGAACCAGAATATGATGGTGGGTCTCCAGTAACTGGCTACTGGCTGGAGCGTAAGGAAACTACAGCCAAGCGCTGGGCAAGAGTGAATCGTGACCCTATCAGAATAAGACCTATGGGAGTTTCTCACATTGTAACCGGTCTCATGGAGGGATCTATTTATCAGTTCCGTGTTATTGCAATGAATGCAGCTGGATGTGGCCTACCTAGTTTGCCTTCTGACCCTGTTGCATGCAGAGACCCAATAGGTATATGTGACTTCTTTTTAAACCACTGTGCTGATTTTATATTTTCAAAATATAGTTCATGTCTCTTTAACTCTTCTATTATTATGTCCCAACAGCACCTCCAGGACCACCAACTCCAAAAGTAACAGACTGTACCAAGTCAACTGTTGATCTAGAATGGATTCCTCCACTTGTTGATGGTGGATCTAAGATTACAGGCTACTTTGTTGAGTACAAAGAAGAAGGACAAGAGGAATGGGAGAAGGTATGTAACGTATATATGAAGGGTATACTATAAATAAACAGTATGAGTGTGTATGTACACATTTTCACATTTGTGGGTTTACTTTGTGTTTACTTACCAGGTTAAAGACAGGGAAATCAGAGGTTGCAAGTTTGTTGTTCCTGGTCTGAAGGCGTTTGCACTCTATAGATTCAGAGTAAGAGCTGTGAATGCAGCAGGTGTTGGAGAACCTGGTGAGGTTGCAGAAGTGATTGAAGTGAAGGACAGAACAGGTAAGCATCATTCACATTTAAGTTTTTTTGTTTGTGTGTGTTTTATGTGTAATTTATTTTATACCTTATCTATCTTCATTTTAGTTCCCCCTGAAGTGGACCTGGATGCAAGTGTCAAGGAAAAGATTGTTGTTCATGCGGGTGGGGTAATCCGCATCCTGGCTTATGTATCGGGAAAGCCTGCACCAGAAATTATTTGGAATAGAGATGATGCTGTTTTGCCAAAGGAGGCTGTTGTTGAGACCACCTCTATAAGTTCAGCTCTGGTTATCAAAAACTGCATTAGAAAACACCAAGGCATTTATACGCTGACTGCTAAAAATGCAGGTGGAGAGAGGAAGAAAGCAATCATTGTTGAAGTATTAGGTAATTTTTATTCCAATCTAGTGTATTCATGGTATTAAGGCATACATTTACCTTAGTTTAAACAGAAACCATGTGACGTACATTTCAAAAGACTAGGGGTCTGAACCAAAATATTTTACTTGACATACTTGGAATATCGGCACACTTCATATACTTTTGTTTTCCTTACAGATGTCCCTGGTCCTGTGGGCCAGCCCTTCTCTGGTGAGAATCTTACCAATGACTCTTGTAAGCTGACCTGGAGTTCACCTGAAGATGATGGTGGCTCAGCTATTACCAACTACATAATTGAGAAGAGAGAAGCTGACCGTAGAGGCTGGACTTCAGTGACATATACCGTCACTAGATATAATGCAGTGGTCCAGGGTCTTATTGATGGCAAGGGTTACTTCTTCAGGATTGCAGCTGAAAATATTATTGGAATGGGTCCATTTGTTGAGACGTCAGCTCCAGTTGTCATCAAAGAACCAGTTTGTAAGTCTTGTTTATTTGTTTTCTTCAGTGTTTTATTTTAGAAATGTCCTGGTCTTTGATTCTTTGAGTTATATCTCTTGTATTTTAACTTTAGCTGTTCCTGAGCGGCCAGAAGATCTTGAGGTCACTGCTATCACAAACGAATCAATCAGTGTGGCATGGAGACCTCCAAAATATGATGGAGGTTCAGAAATTACCAGCTACGTTCTTGAGGCTCGCCTTGTCGGAAAAGACGTCTTCAGTCGAATTGCCGCAGACAACAAATTAATGGATCGTAAATTCACACATGTGGGTCTTAAGGAAGGTGCTTCTTATGAATTCCGTGTTAGTGCTGTAAATGCAGTCGGCCAAGGCAAGCCTTCTTTCAGCACCAAACCAGTAACATGCAAGAAAGAATTTGGTGAGTATTCATTTGCATTGTAATCCATATGTTCAGATTTTTAAAACAGATTTTCAATACATTTACTTTGTATTATTTGTTCTACACCACTATTCCTCATAACAGAACCACCAGCCCTTGATCTTAGCTTCCGTGACAAGATTGTGGTTCGTGTTGGGCACACTTGCACAATTCAAAGTGGATATTCAGGCAAACCACGACCAACTATTAAATGGCTCAAAAATGATGAGGACCTTCAAGCCAGTGAGGAAATTGCTCTTGCCAGCACAAATAAGACTTTGTGCTTGACTATTGAAAAAGCAAAACGTGATCACAGTGGAAAATACACTGTGGTTTTGGAAAACTCCATAGGCTCACGCAAGGGCATTTGCAATGTTACTGTTGTCGGTAAGCTGATGTTCACTTTATGTCATGCATTCAATTTGCAAACTTAACTATAAATTCTGTATATATAATGTTTGTGTGTTTTCTTAGACCGACCACAGCCTCCAGAGGGTCCTGTTGTCTTTGATGAGATCTACAGAAATTACATGGCCATTTCTTGGAAGCCCCCACTGGATGATGGCGGAGCTGCTATTTCCAACTACATTATTGAAAAGAGAGATACCAACAGGGATCTATGGATGCCTGTTACAGAATCTTGCACAAGAACATCATGTAAAGTTCCTAAATTGATTGAGGGTAGAGACTACATCATTCGAATCTGCGCTCAGAATACTTATGGCATTAGTGATCCATTACTGTCTGCTGAGACAAAAGCAAGGGATGTTTTCAGTAAGTAACCGTTTCATTTGTATTAAGTCATGAAATTATGTTAACGTGTACAGGTTCATTTAGGATCAAGGGTCATTCTAATGTTTTCAAATTTCTAACATTCACAGAGGTTCCAGATGCTCCTAAGGCACCTGTGGTAAAAGAAATCTATAAAGACACAGCACTGATTTCATGGATCCAACCAGCTGATGGTGGCAAACCAATCACAAACTATATTGTTGAAAAGAAAGAGACCATGACCAACATGTGGGCCCGTGCTGGAAAAGAACGCATTTTCCCTAACACTGAATACTGGGTTCCTGATCTTCTCAAGGGATGTGAATATGAATTCCGTGTCATGGCAGAAAATGTAATTGGAATTGGTGACCCCAGTCCACCCTCAAAGCCCATCTATGCCAAAGATCCTATAGGTATGTATCCAACATCTTGATAGCAAGATCTTACATTTTTAGCTTTCAGCCAGTGGATACCAAGTGCTTATAAATGATGCCAAATGGCCTAACAATGGGAGGGCAAATGCACTCACATGAATTTGTCGTGTTTTTAAACAATATGACTTTTGGGTAGCGTGTGATCCTTAGTTGTTTAGTGAGTGATTCCCAGCTTTATTTAAATCTGTTTATATTTTACATGTTGTATAAAGTTAAAAAAATTATCTTCCTTTACAGTGATCCCAAGCCCACCTGTGAACCCATTAGCAGTTGACACAACAAAAGAGTCTGTCAGTCTGTCTTGGCAGCCACCCAGAGACTGTGGCAGAGGCAAAATCTTTGGCTACCTCATTGAGTATCAGAAAGCTGGTGATGAGGCATGGCTTCAAGTTAATCAAACTCCTGATTCCTGCCAGGAAACTAAATTCAAGGTTATTGGCCTTGAGGATGGTGAACTTTACAGATTTAGAGTGAAGGCTGCCAATGCTGCTGGAGAATCTGAGCCTGCATATGTCCCAGAGCCTGTTCGAGTACAAGACAGACTTGGTAATATAAACTTAGATATAGATAAGTTATTGCATTTATTAGTTATTTAGTGATGACTGCTATGACATTAAATTATTTATGAAGATGTCTAAATTGGTCTTTTTTTATGTTTATAGAACCCCCAGATATTCTTTTGGATATGGGAATGCCTCGGGAGATTAAAGCAAAGGCTGGAACCCATATTAATATTATTGCTGGAATCAAGGGAATACCTTTCCCAAAAGTCACATGGAAGAAAAATGATGCAGATGTTCCTACAAAAACAGATATTGAGACATCTGGAACAGCATCCAGATTGAATTTGCGTTTTTGCACCCGTGATGATAGTGGAGATTACACACTTCATGTCGAAAATCCAGCAGGATCAAAAACAGCCACATGCACTGTGCTTGTACTTGGTAATTTTATTTAATTTACTTTTTTAAATAATTTATTGAACATCTGTTACAAATATAACTTTTTATCTCCTGGCAAATTCATTTGTTGTGCTGTTTGCTTGTTAATATAGATAAACCTGGACCAGTTCAACATCTTAGAGTGTCTGATGTCAGAAGTGATTCTGCCCAGCTTTCTTGGAAAGACCCTGAAGATAGTGGTGGTACACGCATCACTAACTTTGTTGTTGAGAAAAAGGATGCCACATCTGCACAATGGGTGCCAGTCTGCTCAACATCTAAAAAACGCAGTATGATGGCGAAGCACTTGATTGAGGGGACGTCATACATGTTCCGTGTGGCAGCTGAAAATCAGTTTGGAAGAAGTGAATATGTTGAGACAACTAAACCTATCAAAGCAATGAATCCCTTGTGTAAGTATGCCTGATAAAATTACTCAAACCTTCAAATATTTTCTTTAAAACTCTTAAGAATAATTGTATTAATTATCTGCATATTTCAGTCCCACCAGGTCCACCAAAAGACTTGCATCATGTAGATGTTGACAAAACTGAGGTATGGCTTCAGTGGAATTGGCCTGATCGCACAGGAGGAAGTGAAATCACTGGGTTCTTGGTGGAGTATCAAGAAGAAGGTGAAAGGGATTGGATTGTTTTTAAGACTGTCAGCATTCCTGAATGCCATGTTACTGGGCTGGTAGAGGGAAAGACCTATAGGTTCCGTGTAAAGGCAGAGAATGCAATTGGCTTGAGTCGACCAGACACCACTGTGCCAGTTCTTTGTCATGAAAAACTAAGTAAGATGACACTTTCTATATATAACGAAATATGTTATATTATTATTTAGGTAATATATTTACACTATTAATCTTTTCATTATTCTTTACAGTGGCACCCATTCTCGAAATTGATGTGAAGCTGATTGAGGGCATCATTGTAAAAGCTGGAAGCACTATTAGATTGCCTGCCATTATGAGAGGGATACCAGTACCCACTGCCAAATGGGTCGTTGATGGAGAGGAAATCAAGAGTGAAGGAAATACCAAAATTGACACAGACAGCTTCTCCACTGTTCTTAGCATTGCTGAATGCACAAGAAATCACACAGGAACCTATATCCTCACAGTGTCTAACTCAGCTGGGAGTAAGACTGTTGGTCTTAATGTCACAGTACTTGATGTTCCCGCTGCCCCCATTGGTCCTGTAAATATCCTTGAAGTCACCCCAGACTCCATGGTCATTGACTGGCGTCCTCCCAAAGATGATGGTGGAAGTCCAGTAATGAACTATATTGTTGAGAAGAGGGAATCTAATAAGGAAACATGGGGAGGAGTCAGTTCTGGTAGTACTTCCACAAGGCTCAAGATTTCACGTCTGCAAAAGGGAGCAGAGTATATTTTTAGAATTCGTGCTGAAAATAAAATGGGAATTGGCGCACCTCTTGAAAGTGCACCAACTGTAGCCCGGCATCAGTTTGAGCCCCCTAGCCCTCCTGGAAAACCAATTGCTTCGGAGATTTCTGAGGATGCACTCACACTTGGATGGACAATGCCACTGTTTGATGGTGGTAGTCCAATTAGTGGTTACATAATTGAACGTAGACATAAGGGAGGAAAATGGATTCGGGTGAATAAAACCCCTTGCAAGGACCTTAGATACAGAGTGCTTGGACTTTTTGAAAGTAATGAATATGAGTTCAGAGTTTTTGCTGAGAATATCGCTGGCTTTAGTGGACCCTCTCCTATTTCAGATCCTGCCAAGCCTTGCAGACAAATTACTGTTCCTGGACCTCCAATCAACCCAAAGATTAAGGACTACAGTTCCACACATGCTGACTTAGTCTGGATCAAACCCACAAAGGATGGGGGTAGTCCAATTTTAGGATACATTGTTGAATGCCAAAAATTAGGTGGAGATTGGGAGAAGAGCAATATGGATGATCTGATTAAGCAGTGTGCTTACAGGGTAAAGGGACTAACAGAGGACACTGAGTACAGGTTCCGTGTTAAAGCAGTCAACATGATTGGAGAAGGTGAGACACGGGAAGTCCCAGAGTCACTTATTGCTAAGGACATCCTTATTCCCCCAGAAATTGAATTGGATGCCACATGTCGTGATCGTCTAACTGTCCGTGTTGGACATAACATTAATATTATTGGATATGTGAAAGCAAGACCTGATCCTAAAATCACGTGGAGCAAAGGTGAAAAAGTTTTGGAAAAAGACAAAAGTACAACTTTTATAAATAACTTCCCAGTAGTGCAGATGCGCATCAAAGAGGCAAACAGAGCAGATCATGGAAAGTACACACTTAAGGCTGTTAATGATTCTGGAGAGGCTTCAGCTACTATTACAGTAAATGTACTTGATAGACCTGGACACTGCCAGAATCTTAAGTTGACATATGTAACTAAAAACTCTTGCATGGTATCCTGGGATGCTCCTGAGGACAATGGAGGCACTGAGATTACAAATTACATTGTGGAATGTCGGGAGCCAAGCATAAGAACCTGGTCAATGATCTCATCTGACTGCACAAATCGCATGGTAAAGGCAAAGCTCATGGAAAATCATGAGTATTTATTCCGTGTGTCTGCAGAGAACAAGTGTGGTCCTGGACCACCAACAGAAACCAAAACACCTATTCTTGCAATTGACCCACTTCAGAAGCCTGGTGAGCCAGAGAACTTCCATGTTAGTGATATTGGAAAGAACTTTGTTTTCCTTAAATGGAGAAAACCTGATTTTGATGGTGGCAGCCCTAACTTGGGTTACATTTTGGAGAGAAAAGCAAAGGATGCTGAGGAGTGGGAACAGTTACATAAGGGAGTCCTAAAAGAGAAATTCTTCATGGTAGACAAATGTGTTGAAAATCAGACCTATCAGTTTAGAGTGAAATCTACAAACGATGGAGGAGAAAGCAACTGGGTTAGGACATCTGATATCATTGTCAAAGAAGAAATTCAGAAACCAGTTCTTGACCTGAAATTTGCTGGTGCCATTGTAGTTAAAGCTGGTGAATCAGTTAGACTTGAGGCTGCTCTAAGAGGTAAACCACAGCCTGAGGTTACATGGTTGAAGGACAAGGCTACGGGTGATAACCCAAGGATCAGTGTTGACACTGGATCAGATTACTCTAAATTCCTCATGACTAAATCCAAACGTAGTGACACTGGAAAGTACACTATCACTGCTACAAACTCAGCTGGAACATTTACATCATATGCCAATGTTACCGTTTTGGATATACCAGGACCTGTCAGGGATTTGAAAATTTCGGGCATTTCCACAGATAAGTGCAGAGTTGTATGGGATCCTCCAGAGGATGATGGTGGTTGTGAGGTGGACAGCTACATTGTTGAGAAATGTGAGACCAGACGAATGGTTTGGTCCACTTACTCTGCCTCTATCATCACCAACTACTGTAATGTAACTCGCCTTGTTGAAGGTAATGAGTACATTTTTAGAGTCAGAGCAGAAAACAAAATGGGAACGGGTCCACCAATGGAGAGTAAGCCTATTATTGCTAAGACGCAGTACAACAGACCTGGCCCACCTGATGCACCAGAAGTCACAAAAATTGCTAAAGATGAGATGACTGTGGTGTGGGCTCCTCCTGAAAGTGATGGTGGAAAGTCTATAACTGGTTACATTCTAGAAAGAAAGGAAAAGAGGGCTGTTCGATGGGTTCCTGTCACAAAGAGCCCTATCACTGAGAGACGCATGAGGGTCACCAATTTGATCCCTAACCATGAATATCAATTCCGTGTCAAAGCTGAAAATGAAGTAGGATTGGGCGAACCAAGCAAACCATCTAGACCCATCACTGCAAAGGATCCAATTGGTATGTACAGGCTTTTTAACTTTTATCCATTTATGTTGGAATAATATTGTATCTGTAATGTATATAATTATGTTTTAAACTAATCTGAGATTTTGTGTAACATTTAGAGCCCCCTGGTCCTCCTGGCAGTCTTAAAGTAGTTGACAGCACAAAAACATTGATTACACTTAGATGGGCAAAGCCTGTGTATGATGGTGGTGCTCCAATTATTGGATATCTGGTTGAAATGAGGGATAAGGTTGAAATGGAGGGCGAACAGGAAAGAGATCCAGAGGAGGGTTGGAAGAAATGTAATATACCCGGACAGCTTGTCCTAACTGAATTTACAATAATTAACTTAGATGAGAGAAAGGAATATGAATTTAGGGTGTCTGCTCAAAATCAAGTTGGCATGGGCCGCCCTGCAAAACTCAAGGAAGCTGTGTCACCAAAGGAGATCAATGGTAAGGTTCTGTTTACTTTGTCACTTGTATGGTAGTTCTCAATTCAGTACACTTAATTAGTTTTTATTTGTTTTACCACAGAATTTCCAGAGATTGATCTTGATGCCACACTAAGAAAAGGACTTACCGTTAGAGCAGGATGTCCCATCAGGCTTTTTGCTACTATTAGGGGAAGACCAGCACCTAAAGTGACATGGAAGCGCTTAGGTGTTGATAACGTTATTAGGAGGGGCCATGTGGATCAGATTGACACAATGACCTTCCTTGTGATACCCGAGTGCTCCCGTGAAGACTCTGGCAGATATTCTTTGACACTTTCAAATCCGTCTGGAGAAAAAGCTGTATATGTTCGTGTTAAAGTCTTAGGTAAATTTAAATGAAAGCAAAAATGTACTATTTTAAATGCAGTTCAAATGAGTGATGGGGATTTTGTTCAATTGTATAAACTTGCTTCTGATGTTTATTAACAGATACTCCTGGTCCTGTTGGCGAACTGGAGGCAACTGATATCACAAAGACAACCTGCCAGCTTGCTTGGCTACCTCCAGACAATGATGGTGGTAGCCCTATTCTAAACTATGTTGTTGAGAAGCGTGAAGTTGACAGGAAAACATGGACAAATTGCACAAATGACTTAAAGAAGACAAGCTTTAAAGCCACAAATCTGACACCTGGAACTGAATATTATTTCCGCGTTATAGCAGTTAACAAATATGGACTCGGTGTGCCTCAAGATTCTCCAAAGTCCTATATGGCTACAGATCCCAAGAGTAAGTCTACGATTCACAATATAATGTATACGTATACAGTTTATATTAATGTATTATTTCAGAACAAATGTTTGGTAAAAAAATAAAATATTTTTTGTATTTACCTTGTAAAGGTGAACCCGATCCTCCAAAGAAGATGGATGTATTGGAAATTACTAAAAACAGTGCAACTCTTGGGTGGCTGAAACCACTTCGAGATGGCGGTTCAAAAATAAATGGCTACATTGTGGATTACCAAGAGGATGGTAAACCTGAGGATAAATGGACATCATACTCAGTCGTGAAAGACTTGTCCATTGTTGTAGCTGGACTGAAAGAAAACACTAAATACAGATTCAGGGTAGCGGCAAGAAATGCAATAGGATGCAGTTTGCCAAGAGAAGCTGAGGGCATCTTCGAGGTCAAAGAACAGCTGAGTATGTATCTAAATATGTTGTTTTTACCCATTATTCATCTGCCCGTTATTCATGTATTTAATCATTTATTCATTACTTACCCTATGAATTATGAACATTTGTTTTACAGTGCCACCAAGGATTATCATGCCTGAAATTGTTACAGCAAAGGCAGGGTCTAAACTTATAGTTGAGGCTTTTGTGTCTGGAAAACCTACACCAGTCTCAAAATGGAAAAGAGGAAGTGATGATATAGTTACATCTGATCGTATCTTTATACAAAAGACACAAACCACAAATGTACTTATGATCAAGGATGTAACAAGGAAGGATAGTGGTTACTACAGTCTTTCAGCTGAAAATAGCATATCAAAGGTCAACCAGATCCTCAGAATAATCATCATGGGTGAGTTACATCTGAAAAAGGTACAGTGTGCGAAAAGTCTGTCAAGTACAAATTAATTGCAATAAGTTTATTTGTATAATTTTTTAGACAAACCTGGTCCTCCAGAGGGTCCTGTAGAATATCTTGAGGTGGATATAGATGCATGCACTCTTGCGTGGAATTCACCTACTGAAGATGGTGGCAGCAACATCACTAACTACATTGTTGAGAAGTGTGATGTGAGCAGAGGTGACTGGGTCATGGCTGCATCTTGTACCAAGACCAGCTGCAGAGTTGGAAAGCTCACTCGTGGCACAGAGTATGGTTTCCGTGTCCGTGCTGAAAATCGTTTTGGAATTTCAGAACCAACTTATGCAGAAAAAATGATCGCTAGACATCCATTTGGTAAGTACCATACTCACACATAGTCACATACAAACAAATTCACAGGTTTTGGCTTTAATTACAAAAATACAAACTTTCACATTTTTCAGATCCACCCAGTGAGCCAAGAAACTGTTGTGTCAAAAAAGTCAACAAGGAATTTGTTGTGTTGTCCTGGGAAACACCAGTCACCGATGGTGGCAGTCCTATCATTGGATATTCCATTGAGCGCAAAGAGAGAAATAGCCTTCTTTGGGTCAAGGCAAATGAAGTCCTTGTTCGTTCAACTGAATATACATGCTCAGGTCTCATTGATGGTCTAGAGTACACGTTCAGAGTGTCTGCTGTCAACAAGGCAGGACAAAGCAAACCAAGCAAGCAAACAGATTTTATCACTGCAAGAGCACCAGTTGGTATGTGTGAAAAAAAACACTGGTCTTACTTACATTCAAATGTTTTAAGACATGCACTATTTATAAACAATATTAATTTTTCATTTTTTAGATCCACCTGGTAAACCTGAAGTTCTCGATGTGACAAGAAATTCAGTTTCTCTTGTCTGGAGTCGTCCAAAACATGATGGTGGTAGCAAACTCATTGGTTATTTTGTCGAGTCTTTGAAACTTCCAGGTGACAAATGGGTGCGTATCAATACAAGCTGCCAAAGTGTGCCAAAGGAAGAATACATTGTCCCTGGACTTGAGGAGGGAGCCCAATACAAATTCAGAATAATTGCAAAGACAGCAATTAATGTCAGTCTGCCCTCAGAAGAATCTGATGCTATCACAGTTATTCCTGAGAATGGTAAGACTTATATTTCACTAATCATGTAACAGATCTGTGATGATTGACAACAAACTAAACAAGACTTATTTTTCATTTTGTATCATTTCAGTTCCACCAAGGGTTGAGATTAGCCTTGAAATGAAAAACTTAATTGTTGTCAAAGCTGGAGCAAATGTCTGTCTTGAGGCAGAGGTTTATGGCAAACCAATGCCAAAAGTCTCATGGAAGAGAGACGGTGTTCCATTGAAGTTGGTTGAAGGAATGAAAATGACTCAAAAGATACATCTTCACTGCCTGGAGCTGTTCTCTGTGACAAGAAAGGAGTCTGGAGAGTACACAATTGTTGCTGAGAACCCAAGTGGAACTAAGTCTGCTAATATTAAATTGAAGGTTTTAGGTGAGTAAACTTGCAAAAAACACATTTTCTTCTAAAAAGTACATAGACATTGTTCTTGGTACCTTGGAACCATTGTGCAAAACAATTTGTGTTGCAGACAAACCTGGACCCCCAGCGTCAGTGAGAATAAGCCATGTTTTTGCAGACCGGGTAAAACTCAGGTGGGAGCCACCTATTGCAGATGGTGGTTCTGAAATTACAAACTACATTGTTGACAAACGTGAAACAAGCAGAGCCAACTGGGCACAAGTTACTGCTAACATTAGTGGTCATATAACAGACTGTTCTGTGGAGAAACTGATTGAAGGCCATGAATATGAGTTCCGCATCAGTGCTGAGAACAAATATGGTGTTGGAGATCCAATTGTGACTAACTCTGTAATCGCAAAGAATCCATTTGGTAACATTCTATTCTTTCTTGTTTCCATTTTAAATGTCACTTATAAAACGCACATACATTTTATTTAAAAATAATAATAAATGTGATACCAATACATTTAACCATCTTAAATCTTTTGATTTTCTAAATTCAGATGTTCCAGGACCATGTGAACCTCCAGTTATAACTAATATCACCAGGGATCACATGACTGTTAGTTGGAAGGCCCCTGCTGATGATGGCAAGGCACCCATTCTTGGATACATGGTTGAGAAGCGTGAAACTCAAGACCTCAACTGGGCTAAAGTGAATAGAAGACCTGTTATTGACAGGACAATTAAAGCTGGAGGCCTAACAGAGGGGTCTGAGTATGAATTCAGAGTTATTGCCATAAATAAAGCTGGTCTTGGCAAACCAAGTGATCCATCTGCTGGTGCACTTGCACTGGACCCAGTGTGTAAGTCAAGTTGATTTCTTCAAACAATATTTAAAAACATTATTTTCTAAATTTTGTTGTTGAGTTGTTGTTACATACGTTGTGGTTTCACCATAGATCCTCCAGGACCACCTGCTTTTCCAAAGGTCATTGACTCTACACACAGTTCAATCAGTTTGTCCTGGTCCAAGCCCGCTTATGATGGTGGATGTGAAATCCTGGGCTACCTTGTTGAGTTCAAGAGAGCAGATGCAGAAGATTGGTTGAAGTGCAACTTGCCAAAGAATCTTCAGGCAACAAAGTTTGTTGTTACTGGTCTCTTGGATAAGACTGAGTATGAGTTCCGAGTTTCTGCTGTAAACAGAATTGGATTTGGGGAGCCAAGTGAGGTTCCTGATAAACATATGGCAAAGGACATCCTACGTAAGTGTTTATAATCTTACTTAATTTTCAAAGCAAACTGCATTGTGAAACATTCAATATCTATTTTCTTTTTATTTGCACAGTTCCACCTGAGGCTGAACTTGATGCAGATCTCAGAAAAGCCCTAGTTTTACGTGCTGGAGTCACCATGAGAGTTTATGTGCCTCTGAGAGGGCGTCCTGCTCCAAAGGCAACATGGTCAAAGGTCAATGCCAATTTGAAAGAGAGACAAGGTTTTATGATCACGACAACTGATTGGGATACCTATCTTTATTGTGAGGACATCAACAAATATGATGCTGGCAAATATGTCCTAACCCTGGAAAACAGTAGTGGTACCAAGTCATATACCATTGTTGTCAAAGTACTAGGTAAGATGCCTTTCAAAAATGTAAAGTATATATTTAACTGTATTACATATCTAACTACAATGCAACAAAAATGTTCTTATAGACACACCTGGACCACCACTCAACCTGGTTGTTAAGGAGACCTCAAAGAGCCATGCATCCATAACTTGGGATGCTCCATTAATTGATGGTGGTAGTCCTATTAAGAGCTATGTTGTTGAAAAACGTCTGGCCGAGAGAAAAGCATGGACTTGTGTTGCTCCTGAGTGTTCCAAAACTTCTTTCAGAATTACTAATCTTGAAGCTGGTAAAGCTTACTGTTTCAGAGTCCTAGCTGAAAATATATACGGCATTGGGGAGAGTTGTGAGACAGCAGGACCAGTCAAAGCCTCAGGTGAGACTTCTTGGTTCCATCATATTGCACATGACATAACCATTTTAAGTTGTATACTACAAAATAAATACAATGACTATATTCATTCATTAGACTTATTAACAAAGGAAGGACTTTTTTATAATACTGACTAAGGCTTTTTAATAATACTGAATGTTATATTTCACAGAACAACCTGGACCTGTTACAGACTTTAAAGCCATAGAGGTCACCAAGAATTCTTGCTCTCTTGTTTGGAAGAAACCAATCAGTGATGGCGGAAGCCACATTGTTGCATATATACTAGAGATCTGTGAAGGTGGAGACAAATGGAAGTTGCTCATGAGGTCCAAGCTCACACAGTACACAATGACTGATCTTACAGAAGGCAAGGAATACTTATTCAGAGTCAAAGCCATTAATGAAGCAGCTGACGGACCCATAACTGAGCTTGCTGTCTTGGCTAAAGATCAAATAGGTATTCACGTAGTGCACCTAACATTTGTTTTTTTTTGTCTCGATTGTTATGCAACAACATCCATTACATGTGCCATGTTTTTTGTCTATTTACAGTTCTGCCAGACTGTAATCTGAAAGGCTTTCCTGATTCTAGCTATGTGGCCAAGGAAGGAAGTACTGTTCGTCTCAATATTCCTATTACTGGTATCCCTGCTCCAGTAGTCACATGGAGAAAGGGTGATGTTACTTTATCTGATAGTGGAAGAATATCGGTTGAATCAACTGCAACAAACACAATTTTGCTGATTCGTGATTGTAGTAGAAGTGATGCTGGCAAATTTCTCCTCAATTTGAGAAACACTGCTGGGACAAAGGAATCAGCTATTGACTTTAAAGTTGTTGGTAAGCCTGGAATCTGCACAGGCCCCTTTAAGTTTGATGAAATCACAGCAGAAGGAATTACTGTAGAATGGGGTCCACCCAAAGATGATGGTGGATCAGAAGTTTCCAATTATATTTTGGAAAAAAGACAATCTACTGCCAACAAGTGGGCCACAGTAGCTTCTGCAATTCAGAAAAACACAATGAGGGTTACAAGACTTCATGATGGAACAGAATATATCTTTAGAGTTTGTGCAGAGAATAAATATGGAGTTGGGGAGTTCCTCAGGTCTGACCCAGTGACTGCTAAACATCCATTCAGTAAGTATTTAAAAGAATATGTTTTAATCTTTGATGAAATATTCGTCATATTCAAAATGTTTTTTTACAAATCTACACTTTGCCTCGCCTCAGATGCACCAGAGGCTCCAGCACCACCTGAGATTGTGAACATTCGCCATGAGTCTGCAATTCTTACATGGTCTGATCCAAAAGATACTGGAGGATCACCCATCACTGGTAAAAACATACCTTTACATTCTTTACTATAGCTTTATTTCCATTATTTTTGTTGCATGTATGCAAAATATATTTTCTTTCTATTCCTAACATAGGATATTACGTGGAATTCAAAGACAGAAATAGCTTAATGTGGAAGAGAGCCAGCAAGACACCTTTGAGAATTAAAGAATGCAGAGTGACTGGCTTGATTGAGGGTCTAGAATATGAATTTAGGGTAATAGCTATGAATGTAGCTGGCCTTGGAAAGCCAAGCAAACCAACAGAGTCACTTGTTGCTCTTGATCCAATTGGTGAGTCTGCTCTCTTTTAACTTAGATTTAACATTTGTAATAAGTAAGAAAATATCACAAATAGGGTTATTTTACAATAAATTATGTCTTTTTTCTGTAGATCCTCCTGGAAAACCTGATGTGATCAGTGTCACAAGAAACAGTGTGACACTTATTTGGACTAAACCCAAGTATGATGGTGGCCACAAACTGACTGGCTATATTGTTGAAAAACTAGAGCATCCAGGAAAAGTGTGGGCCAAAGCCAACCACGTGAATATCCAAAGCTGTGCATTCACTGTAACAGACCTACGAGAGAACTCCACATATGAATTCAGAATAAGAGCTAAGAATGCTGCAGGGGCTATCAGTGCTCCCTCAGAGAAAACTGAGCCTCTTGTGTGCAAGGATGAATATGGTAAGACATGTTAAGGTTTAAATGAATTACTATAAAAATCTAAAAACATAACACTGATTTCAAACTTTCAATGTTTTATAGAACCACCTACTATCACAATTGATCCTGAAATGAAGGATGGTGTAACTGTAAAGGCTGGAGAAACAATTGTCATAACTGCATCCAGTATTCTTGGCAAACCTCCCCCTACAGCTGTGTGGTCTAAGGGTGGAAGAGAATTTAAGTCTTCAGATATTGTCGAAATTACAAGCACTCCCACAACTTCAACTTTGTCTATTAAGTATGCCAACAGAAAGAACACTGGAGAATACACTATTACTGCAAGCAATCCATTTGGCATCAAAGAAGAAAAGGTTAAAGTTAAAATCCTAGATGTGCCTGGACCTCCAGGTCCTATTGAACCCAGCAGTGTCTCTGCTGAGAAATGCACATTGACATGGTTGCCACCAGAAGAGGATGGTGGCAGCAGTATCAAATCATACATAATAGAAAAAAGAGAAACCAGCCGCCTACTTTGGACAAAGCTTGCTGAAGATGTCATGGATTGCCGCTGTGTTGCCAGCAAATTGATTAAGGGAAATGAATACATATTCCGTGTTTCAGCTGTTAATCAATATGGCATTGGTGATGCAACACAGTCTGCACCAGTTAAAATGGTTGATAGCTTTGGTAAGCTTCTTTTTCTATTTTACAAAAACAAATGGTCAATTACCTTTAATACTTATGTTATTTCAAAAATGTTTTTTTCCCTTCTTTTGCAGGACCCCCTGGGCCACCATCAAAACCAGAAATTGATAATGTCAGTGGAACTGCTGTAACCATTTCCTGGAAGAGACCAATTGTAGATGGAGGATGTGACATTAGAGGCTATAGTGTTGAAAGAAAAGAGAGAAGGGGTTTGAGATGGGTGAGAGCCTCAAAGAAGATAATTTCAGATCTTCGTTATAAGGTTTCAGGCCTGACAGAGGGAGTTGAATATGAATTCCGTGTAACTGCAGAGAATAAAGCTGGTTTTGGTGAACCCAGTGAGCCATCACAACCTGTACTGACAAAGGATGTTGCATGTAAGTTGAAAAAAAAACTATAAATATTTTGATTTTCTCAGATTTGTTTAAAAGCTGTTTAATTTTATGTGTTTGATCTTTTTTTTAAAGATCCACCTGGGCCTCCATCCAATCCAAGAATTACTGATACCACCAAAACGACTGCTACATTTAACTGGGGCAGACCTTTCTATGATGGTGGACTTGATATTTTAGGATACATTGTTGAGCATAAAAAGGAAGGAGATGATGATTGGGTTAAAGACACAACAACTCTACTGAGAATAACTGAATTTGTAGTTTCAAATCTACAATCAGGAGGAAAGTATCATTTCAGAGTCAGTGCAATGAATTCCGAAGGACTTGGGGAACCCTCTGAAGTTGAGAAAGTTGTAGAACTTGTGGATAGAGAAGAGATCCCTGACTTTGAACTTGATGCAGAACTTAGAAGAACACTTGTCGTGAGATCAGGTGCTTCAATCCGTATATTTGTCATGATCAAGGGCCGTCCAGCTCCAGAAGTAACATGGTATAAAGAAGATGTTCCTCTCAAAGGTCGTGCTCACATTGACACTACTGAATCATACACTCTAGTAGTCATCCCTGAGTGTACAAGATATGATGCTGGTAAATATGTTCTGACATTAGAGAATGTTGCTGGAAAGAAGACTGGATTTGTCAATGTTCGTGTTGTTGACACTCCAGGGCCTCCAATAAATTTGAAACCAAGAGAAATTACAAAACATAGCATCACTCTACATTGGGAGATTCCATTTATTGATGGTGGTTCAAAAATCAAAAATTATATTATTGAGAAGCGTGAGGCAACAAGAAAGGCTTACTCAGTCATTTCTACCAACTGGCAGAAATGTTCCTACAAGATTCCAGATTTAGAAGAAGGAGCTGAATATTTTTTCAGAGTGTCAGCAGAAAACGAAATGGGCATTGGTGAACCAGCAGAGACACCCCAACCGATCAGAGCTTCTCAGGCTCCTTCTGCACCAGATAATCTGATTGTTTCAAATGTGTCTAGGGATACAGCGACTCTTGCATGGACAAAACCAAAATATGATGGTGGGACTCGAATCACTGGCTATGTAATAGAGGCTCAACAGAAAGATTTTGATCACTGGACCCATGTGACAACAATTAAAGCATTGGACTTTACTGCAACAGATTTGGTGGAAAATGCAGAATATGTGTTCCGCATCTTTGCTGTGAACAGCTCAGGCAGGAGTGAACCTCGTGAAAGTCGACCTGTTGTAATCAAGGAGCAAACCACAGTTCCAGGATTTGACCTTAGAAGCATATACCAGAGGATTGTGGTAGCTAAGGCAGGCGATAATCTTAAAGTAGAGATTCCAGTTATGGGTTGTCCAAGGCCACATGTTGTATGGAAAAAAGAAGATCAGGAACTTAAACAGACACAGAGAATCAACACTGAAAACACCACAACGTCTACCATTCTCAACATTAATGAAATAAGGAGGAAAGATGGAGGACAGTATTCAATGACTGGAAAGAATATCATAGGAACTGTGACTGAAACCATTACTGTTCAAGTACATGATATTCCAGGACCTCCAACTGGACCAGTAAAGCTGGATGAAGTTTCTTGTGACTATGTTCTAATATCATGGGATGCTCCAGAAAATGATGGAGGAGTGCCTATTAATAATTACATTGTTGAGATGCGTGAGACCACTGGGACATCCTGGGTGGAACTGGCAGCAACTGTTATCCGCACAACATTCAAAGCTGCACGCCTTACAACTGGAATTGAATATCAATTCCGTGTCAAAGCTGAGAACCGCTATGGAGTTGGGCCTTACATAACATCAGAAGCAGTAGTGGCTGCTTATCCATTTGATGTTCCAGGGCAGCCTGGAATTCCACAAATAGTTGCTTTCACTAAGGATTCAATGACAATCAGTTGGAATGAACCTTCTTCAGATGGTGGTAGCCCAATTTTGGGATACCACATTGAGAGGAAAGAGAAGAACAGCATTCTCTGGCAGAGAATCAGCAAAGCTTTAGTGATTGGCAACATGTTTAAATCGTCAGGTTTGATTGATGGAATTGCATATGAATTCCGTGTTATTGCAGAAAATATTGCTGGTCTCAGTAAAGCAAGCAAACCCTCTGAGATGGCATATGCACTTGATCCTGTTGACCCTCCTGGTCAACCTGTGGCCCTTAATATAACCAGACATGAAGTAACTCTTCAGTGGACAAAGCCTGAGAATGATGGTGGCTTTTCAATAACTGGATATACAGTGGAAAAAAGAGAGCTGCCCAATGGTCGCTGGCTTAAAGCCAACTTCAGCAACGTTCATGAGACAAGCTTTACTGTAAGTGGTCTCACAGAAGATGCTTCTTATGAATTCCGTGTTCTGGCAAGGAACTCAGCCGGAGCTGTCAGCAAACCATCTAAATCTTCAGAGATCATTGTCTGCAGGGATGATATAGAGGAGCCAAAGATTGATGTTGATGCAAGTTTCAATAGTGTAGTGGTTGTGAAGGCAGGAGAGGTGTTTAAGCTCGATGCAAATGTTACGGGTCGCCCACTTCCATCATTGGTTTGGACTAAAGATGGAAAGGAGCTGGAGGAGACAGGAAAGCTAGATATCAAAATAGGAGATTTCTATACTTGCTTGATTCACAAAGATTCTTTACGTAGAGATGGTGGTGCATACACTCTAACTGCTAGCAATCCTGGAGGATTTGCCAAATTTGTCTTTAATGTTAAAATTCTTGACAGACCTGGCCCACCTGAGGGACCACTTCATGTCACAGATATGACAACAGAGAAATGTATTCTGTCATGGCTGCCACCAATTCATGATGGAGGAGCAAAGATTGAATATTACATAATTCAAAGGCGAGAAACAAGTAGACTTACTTGGACAAATGTAGCCACAGAATTACAAGTTAACCGTTATAAGGTTACCAAATTGCTAACTGGAAATGAATATATCTTTCGAGTCATGGCTGTGAACAAATATGGAGTTGGAGAACCTCTGGAATCAGAGCCTGCTGTTGCAACCAACCCGTATGTGCCTTCTGATCCTCCACAGACACCAGAAGTAACTGCTATCACAAAAGATTCCATGGTAGTTTGTTGGGGACATCCAGAATACGATGGAGGAAGTAGTATAATTACCTACATTATTGAAAGGAGAGATAAAACTGGTCTTCGTTGGGTAAAATGCAATAAAAGGACAGTTACTGATTTGCGCTTCAAAGTCTCTGGTCTAACAGATGGACATGAGTATGAATTTAGAATCTTTGCTGAAAATGCTGCTGGCTTAAGTGCCCCAAGCCCTACAAGTCCATTCTATAAGGCATGTGACACAATATTCAAACCTGGCCCACCTGGAAATCCTAGAGTTCTAGACACATCTAAATCATCTATAACTATTGCATGGAATAAACCAGTTTATGATGGTGGTTCAGATATCACAGGATATACTGTTGAAACTTGCCTGCCTGAGGAAGATGAATGGACAATTGTCACTCCAAGAAAAGGACTAACAGCCACATCATTCACTATAACAAACCTTACAGAAAACCAAGAATATAAGATCAATATTTCAGCTCTTAACTGTGAGGGTGTTGGTGAACCTGCCTCTGTCCCTGGTTCTCCTAAAGCAGAAGATAGACTTCTTCCACCTGAAATTGAGCTTGACTCAGACCTTCGCAAATTAATCAACATCAGAGCTTGTGGCACCTTAAGATTATTTGTGCCATTTAAAGGAAGACCTGCACCAGAAGTCAGATGGTCAAGGGAGAATGGCGAACCCCTTGATAAAGCCTCTATTGAGATTACACCATCCTTCACTACACTGCGTATTGAGAATGTTAACAGATATGATGGAGGAAAATATATGCTCACAGTGGAAAATTGTTCAGGAGTTAAATCAGCTTTTATTAATGTCCGTGTGCTTGACACTCCTGATGCGCCACAAAACCTTACAATCAGAGAAATCACAAAAGATTCAGTTTCACTTATCTGGGATCCCCCAATCATTGATGGAGGATCAAGAATCAGGCATTACATTGTTGAAAAACGTGAATCTACAAGAAAAGCATACTCGATTGTTAATGCTTCTTGCCCCAAAACAAGTTGGAGAATTGGTGATTTACAAGAGGGAAACATGTATTGTTTCAGAGTTTTGGCTGAGAATGAGTATGGTGTTGGTCTTCCAGTAGAGACACAAGAGGCTATCAAAGTCTCTGAGAGGCCTCTTCCTCCTGGTAAAGTGACTCTAAAGGAGGTAACTGGCAACAGTGTAACACTTTCTTGGGAGAAGCCAGACCATGATGGAGGAAGCAGAATTACTGGTTACATTGTTGAAATGCAGGGAAAATATAGTGAAAAGTGGACCCAAGTTATGACTGTTAAACTAACAGAGGCGGTTGTTGTTGGTCTGATACAAGGTGAAGAATACTCCTTCCGTATTTCTGCAACTAATGAAAAGGGGACTAGTGATCCACGTCAACTTAATGTTCCTGTGGTTGCTATGGACGTTGTTATAACTCCTACTTTCAAACATTTATTTAGCACATACAGTGTTCTGGCAGGAGATGATCTTAAAATTGATGTACCTTATGTTGCTCAGCCCAAGGCAGCAGTTTCCTGGCATAAAGATGGTGTTGCACTAAAAGAGACAACAAGAGTAAATTCTGAAGTAGCCGAGAATCACCTTTACCTTGTGATAAAGGAGGCCACACGAGATGATGTGGGCAAATATACTATTAAACTGACAAACTCTGCAGGTGAGGCTACAACAGATATCAGTGTGATTATACTTGATAAACCTGGCCCTCCTACTGGTCCAATCAAAATAGATGAGGTAACAGCAGATAGTGTTACCCTTTCATGGCAGCCACCAGAGTATGAAGGTGGATGTTCTATTAATAACTACATTGTGGAAAAGAGAGACACATCTACCACAAACTGGCAGATTGTGTCTGCAACAGTAGCTAGAACAACCATAAAAGCTGCAAGATTGAAAACTGGGTGTGAGTATCAATTTAGGGTTGCTGCTGAAAATCGATATGGAAAGAGTTCAGTTCTTCTTTCCGACACTGTTGTTGCACAATATCCCTTTGAGACTCCAAGTCCACCCGGAACTCCTACTATACAATCTGCAACCAAAGAAAGTATGGTTATTGTGTGGAACAAACCAAATAATGATGGAGGAAGCAAGATTTTAGGATATCACCTTGAGAGCAAGGAAAGAAACAGCCTCTTATGGGTGAAACAAAACAAAACGCTTATCCCAGACACACGATTCAAGATAGGTAACCTTGAAGAGGGCATAGAATATGAATTTAGAGTTTATGCAGAAAATATAGTGGGTCTAAGCAAAGCAAGCAAAGTATCCGAAATCAGGGTGGCAAGAGATCCATGTGATCCTCCAGGAAAACCTGAAGCAGTGATTGTCACGAGAAGCTCTGTAACACTTAGATGGACACCACCACAGTTTGATGGTGGCAGCAAAATCATTGGATACCTCATTGAGAAAAAAGAGTTGCCTAGTGGCCGGTGGATGAAAGCCAGTTTTACAAATATTATTGAGACCGAATTTATTGTTAGTGGCTTGGTAGAAGAACAGCAATATGAGTTCCGTATTATTGCAAGAAATGCTGCTGGTGTGTCCAGTGCTCCATCAGATAGTACCGGTGCTATTACAGCAAAGGATGAAGTTGATCCACCCCAAATTGACTTGGATGCCAAATATTCTCAAACTATTGTTGTTAATGCTGGGGAATCATTCAAAGTTGAAGCAGGAATACTTGGCAAACCTATTCCTTCAGTTCATTGGATAAAAGCAAATGAAGAACTTACAAATACGGCTAGGCTTGAAATCAAGAATACTGACTTCACAACTATTCTCAGTGTAAAGGAGGCTATTCGTGTTGATGGAGGCCAGTATACGTTGCAACTGAAAAATGTTGGTGGAGAGAAATCAGTAAGTGTCAATGTAAAGGTTCTAGACAGACCTGGGCCCCCAGAAGGCCCCATTTCTATCTATGGGGTTACCAGTGAAAAGTGTTCCATTGCATGGAAAACTCCACTGCATGATGGAGGCGCTGACGTGTCTCATTACATTGTTGAAAGAAGAGAGACCAGCAGATTAGTTTGGACGGTTGTGGAACCGAAGGTGCAAACCCTTAATCTCAAGATCACAAAATTACTTCCTGGAAATGAATATATTTTCAGAGTGATGCCTGTAAATAAATATGGAATCGGTGAGCCTCTTGAATCTGATGCAGTAATTGCTGCAAATCCATTTGTGCCACCTGATGCACCAAGCAATGTTGAAGTGTCAAATATAACAAAGGATTCAATGGTTATTACCTGGGAAAGACCCACTAATGATGGTGGCAACCCAATTTCAGGATATATTGTTGAAAAAAGAGACAAAGAAGGCGTTAGATGGACAAGATGCAACAAACGTGGAGTAAGTGAACTACGCTTTAGAGTAACAGGACTTCTTGAAAATCGAAGTTATGAATTCCGTGTGTCTGCTGAGAATGCAGCTGGAGTTGGTAAACCAAGTTCACCCACCGTGTACTTCAAGGCAGTGGATCCAGTCTTCAAGCCAGGTCCACCAAACAACCCTAAGGTTATTGATGTCTCAAGAGCATCTGTTGTCCTGCATTGGGGAAAGCCTATTTATGATGGTGGTTGTGAGATTCAAGGCTATATTGTTGAAGCATGTGAAGGTACATCCGATGAATGGATGATATGCACACCACCGTCAGGAATAACAGAAACAAGATTCGAAGTTAAAAAACTGCTTGAAAAACATGAGTATAAATTCAGAATATGTGCTATAAACAAGGTTGGTCTTGGGGAAACTGCTGATATACCAGGATCCATTCTCTTGGATGATAAACTTGAGGCACCAGATATTGATCTTGATGCAGACCTCAGAAAGATGATCACTGTTAGGGCTGGAGGCTCACTCAGATTGTTTGTTCCTATCCGTGGCCGGCCCACCCCTGAAGTCAAGTGGGGAAAGGCTGAAGGTGAAATCAACGAGACAGCACAAATTGACATTACTAGCAGTTTCACATCACTCATAATTGAAAATGTTAATAGATTTGACAGTGGAAAATACACTTTAACGCTGGAAAATGCAAGTGGGACAAAAACCGCATTTATTAGTGTTAAAGTATTGGATACACCTGATGCACCCGCAAACTTCCGTGTGAAGGAAATAACCAAGAATTCAGTCACTCTTACCTGGGAGCCACCTTTACTGGATGGTGGTGCTAAGATAAAAAATTACATTGTTGAAAAACGAGAGAGTACAAGAAAAGTATACTCTCCTGTTGCTACATGCAACAAGATGACATGGAAAATCGAACCACTGCCAGAGGGAGGCATCTATTTCTTTAGAGTTCTTGCTGAAAATGAACACGGTATTGGGTTGCCTGCAAAAACCCCAGAACCACTTAAAATCTCAGAAGTGCCACAGCCCCCTGGTAAAGTTTCTGTAGTGGATGTTACACGGAAGAGTGTGTCCCTTGCCTGGGAAAAACCAGAACATGATGGAGGCAGCAGAATTACCCACTATGAAGTTGAAATGCAGGCAATGGATCAAGATAAATGGTCCATTTGTGCTCAAGTGAAAACCCTTGATGCTGTTGTAACTAATTTAGCCCAAGGTGAGGAGTACAATTTCAGAGTCATTGCAGTAAATGACAAAGGAAAAAGTGATCCCAGACTCCTGGCCAATCCTGTGGTTGCTAAAGACCTCACTATTGAGCCCTCAGTGAGAACAAAGCTTAGTTCCTACAGTGTACAGGTTGGACAAGATTTGAAAATTGAAGCACGAATAACTGGCCATCCAAAACCAACCATTACGTGGACCAAAGATGGTTCAGCTCTGAAACAGACAACAAGAGTAAATGTTGCTGACACTGCACAACAAACCACCTTAAACATCAAAGATGCAACAAGAGAAGATGGTGGTATGTATACCATTGCTGTGGCTAATGTACTTGGCCAGGCGGAAACCACTGTTGAAATAATTATACTTGAAAAACCTGGCCCACCAACAGGCCCAGTCAGGATTGATGAAGTAAGTGCAGAGAGCATAACACTTTCTTGGGACCCACCAACATATACTGGAGGCTGCCAGATTTCAAATTATATTGTCCAAAAAAGAGATACTACTACAACCAACTGGGTAGTAGTTTCTGCCACAGTGGCAAGGACTACACTTAAAGTTGGAAATTTAAAAACTGGAGCTGAATACCAGTTTAGGATCTTTGCTGAGAATAGATATGGTAAAAGCTATGGTATTGACTCAGACCCAGTACTTGCCCAGTATCCTTTCAAAGAGCCCGGGCCTCCAGGAACCCCATTTGTGTCTGCGCACACAAAAGACTCTATGGTTGTTCAATGGCACAAACCAGTCTCAGATGGTGGAAGTGCTATTTTAGGATATCATCTTGAGAGAAAAGAGAAAAATAGTATTCTTTGGACAAAGATCAATAAAACACTTATTCAAGACACCAGATTTAAAACCTCTCCATTGGAGGAGGGCATTGAATATGAGTTCAAAGTGTATGCTGAAAACATAGTTGGAATTGGAAATTGTAGCAAAATCTCTGAGGGTTGTGTGGCACGTGATCCATGTGATCCACCAGGCACACCTGTGCCAGTGATTGTGACAAGGCACTCAGTTAAACTCAGATGGACTCCGCCAGTATACGATGGAGGCAGTCTTGTCACTGGATATGTTGTGGAGAAACGTGACCTGCCAGAAGGCCGTTGGATGAAAACTAGTTTTACAAACATTCTTGAAACGGAATTTACAGTCACAGGTCTGACAGAAGACTGCAAATATGATTTCAGAGTTATTGCCAGAAATGGAGCTGGATCCGTCAGTAGACCCTCTGAAAGCACAGGTTCAATTACAGCCAAGGATGAAGTTGATCCACCAACCTATGAGATCGCATCAGAGTATAGCCAAATTTTGACAGTGAATGCTGGAGAAACATTTACGCTGGAAGCATCTGTATTAGGAAAGCCAATTCCAACAATGCAGTGGTTTAAGGGTGATGTGGAAGTTGAAAATTCAGCAAGAGCAGAGATCAAAAACACAGATTTCAAGGCAATTCTTGTTGTTAAAGATGCCATTAGAATTGATGGAGGACAATACACACTACACCTCACTAATGTAGCAGGAACTAAAACTGTTCCTTTCAATGTCAGAGTGCTTGATAGACCTGGCCCCCCTGAAGCACCTTTCACTGTCTCAGGTGTAACATGTGAGAAGTGTTCATTGTCATGGCTACCGCCACTGCATGATGGTGGGAGCAGTATTTCCCATTATATTATACAGAAGAGAGAAACAAGTCGTCTTGCTTGGACTGTAGTTTCAAGTGACTGTGTAGCAACCATGTGTAAAGTTACAAAGCTTCTTAAAGGAAATGAATACATCTTCCGTGTCATGGCTGTCAACAAATATGGTGAAGGTGAACCACTTGAATCTGCACCAGTAATTATGAAAAATCCTTTTGTTCCACCTGGGCCACCAAAAGACATAGAAATAACAAATATTTCAAGGGACTCTATGACAGTATGCTGGACTCGTCCTGATAGTGATGGTGGAAGTGAGATTGTTGGTTACATTGTTGAGAAGCGAGACAGAGCTGGGGTCCGATGGACAAAATGTAACAAACGCAGAATCACAGACTTACGATTTAGAGTGATGGGCTTGACAGAGGATCATGAATATGAATTCAGGTTATCTGCAGAGAATGCTGCAGGTGTTGGGCAACCAAGTCCACCGACTATTTACTACAAAGCTTGCGATCCAACATTTAAGCCTGGTCCACCAACTAATGCACACCTTGTTGACACCACAAAGAATTCAGTCACCATTGCATGGAGTCGACCAATTTATGATGGTGGTTTGGACATCCAGGGCTATGTTGTTGAGATATGTAAAGCTGATGAAGAAGAATGGATCACATGTACTCCACCCACTGGAATAAATGATACTAAATTTACAGTTACTAAACTTATTGAACACCAAGAATACAAAATTCACATATGTGCCTTAAATAAGCTGGGTGTTGGTGAGCCAGTGGCCATCCAAGGAACTGTAAAACCAGTGGATAAGATGGATGCCCCTGAAATTGAGCTTGACTCCGAGTTGAGGAAAGGTGTTGTTTTACATGCTGGAGGATCTACGAAAATCTGGATACCTTTTAAAGGACGCCCCACTCCTGAGATAACCTGGACCAAGGATGATGGAGATTTGTCAGATAGGGTTCAAATAGAAAAGGGACCAGATTACACTCAGCTGTCAATCAATATATGTGAGAGAAATGATGCTGGAAAATATACTCTGACTTTAGAAAATAATGCTGGTACTAAGTCAGCATTTGTCTCAGTAAGAGTACTGGATACACCTGGTGCTCCACTGAACCTTGCTGTAAAAGATGTAACGAGAAATTATGTCACCCTTGTTTGGGAGCCTCCACTCATTGATGGTGGCTCAAAAATAAAAAATTATATAGTTGATAAGCGTGACTCTAAAAGAAAAGGATTTACAAATGTTACTACCAAATGCACCAAGACAAGCTTCCGAGTTGGGGATCTTACTGAAGGTGGAATTTATTATTTCAGAGTCATGGCAGAAAATGAGTTTGGAATTGGTCTGCCTGTGGAAACAGAAGAATCTGTAAAGACAGCTGATCCTCCTTTGCCAGTTGGTAAGGTCACTTTGACTGATGTGACAAAGACCACAGCATCACTGTCTTGGGATAAACCAGATCACGATGGTGGTAGTAGAATCTTAGGATATTACATTGAGATGCAGCCAGAAGGATTAGAAGAGTGGGTAGTAGCAGCTGTCACCAAGACATGTGAAGGTACAGTCACAGGACTCAGTTCAGGACAAGAGTACTTTTTCAGAATTTTAGCCTACAATGAAAAGGGAAAAAGTGATCCAAGACCATTAGCAGCTCCTGTCATTGCTAAAGATGTTACTATTGAACCAAGCTTCAAATTACTATTTAACACATACAGTGTTAAATCTGGTGAAGATCTCAAAGTGGAAATACCATTTAGAGGACGCCCAGCTCCGAAGATTGCATGGTCAAAAGATGGACAAGCACTGAAAGAAACAACGAGATTAAATGTTTCAAGCACTTCAACATTATCCGTTCTTAAAATTAAAGATGCAAATAGGGAAGATTCTGGAAAATACACAATTATGGCTACAAACAATGTAGGTACAGTCACAGAGGAGATTGGCATAGTCATCCTTGATAAACCAGGTCCACCAGTTGGACCAGTCAAAATTGATGAAGTAAGTGCCAACTATGTTACCATCTCTTGGGAGCCACCAGTATACACAGGTGGGTGTCAGATAAACAACTACATAGTGGAAAAACGTCGTACAACCACTACCAACTGGCAGACTGTTTCAGCAACCATTGCTCGAACCACAATCAAAATATCTAAATTACAGACTGGTATAGAATATCAGTTTAGAGTGTTTGCTGAGAATAGATATGGGAAGAGCACATCATTGGATTCAATACCAGTTGTTGTCAGTTATCCATTCACTGAGCCAGCAGCTCCAGGTGCACCATTTGTTTCATCTGTGACAAAAGACCACATGTTAATTGAATGGAGACCACCCAGCAATAATGGTGGTAGCCCTGTGGTTGGGTATCACCTAGAGCGCAAGGAAAAGAACAGTATATTGTGGACAAAACTTAACAAGCTTCTTATCCCTGACACACGATTAAGAACAAATGGTCTAGAGGAGGGAATTGAATATGAATACAGGGTATATGCTGAAAATATTGCAGGAGTCAGTCCACCAAGCAAAGTCTCAGAAAGTGTTGTTGCACGTGATCCATGTGATCCCCCAGGAACACCTGAGGCCATTGTTATTACAAGAAACCTAATAACTCTTCAATGGGCTAAACCACAGTATGATGGTGGCAGTGCAATCACAGGATATATCATTGAAAGGAAAAAGCTGCCTGAAGGACGTTGGATGAAAGCAAGTTTCACAAATATCATAGAAACACAATTTACAATAACTGGACTAGAAGAAGAACAAAGATATGAGTTTAGAGTAATTGCCAGAAATGCAGCTGGTATTTTAAGTGTACCCTCTGAAAGCACTGGACCAGTTACTGCTCAGGATGAGATTGAAGCTCCATCAGTCTCAATGGATTCAAAATTTAAAGATGTGTTAATTGTAAAAGCTGGTGAGACCTTTACAATTGATGGTGACATTGCCGGTAAACCTCTCCCCGATATTGTGTGGCTTAAGGATGGAAAGGAAATTGATAGTGCCACTCCTAGAATGGAGATTAAATCCACCATCACACGGACGGTTCTTACGGTCAAGGACTGCATTAGAGTAGATGGTGGTAATTTCACCTTAAGTCTAAGTAACGTTGGTGGAACAAAGCAGGTACCCATTAATGTTAAGGTTCTTGATAGACCTGGTCCACCCGATGGTCCAATGAAAGTAACTGGTGTAACAGCAGAAAAATGTTATTTGCACTGGAGCCACCCATCCCATGATGGTGGAGCAAGTATTTCTCACTATATTATTGAAAAAAGGGAAACCAGCAGACTGTCTTGGACAGTGGTGGAACCCAAAATTCAAGCAATAAGTCACAAAGTTACTAAACTCTTACCAGGTAATGAGTACATATTTAGGGTCATGGCTGTAAACAAGTATGGCATTGGTGAGCCACTTGAATCAGAACCTGTCCTTGCAAAAAATCCTTTCAATATGCCCAGTCCACCTTCAACTCCAGAAGCAAGTGCGATCACCAGAGACTCAATTGTTCTCACATGGGAGCGGCCAGAGGATGATGGTGGATCACAAATTGATGGTTATGTTCTTGAGAAACGTGATAAAGAGGGTATTCGATGGACAAAGTGCAACAAGAAACGACTAAGTGACTTACGTTTTAGAGTCACTGGGCTGACAGAGGGACACTTCTATGAATTTAGAGTGTCTGCTGAGAATGCTGCTGGTGTGGGCAAACCAAGTGAACCATCTGAATATTACAAAGCTTGTGATGCAATTTATCCACCTGGTCCTCCTAACAATCCTAAAGTGACAGACCATTCAAGCACAACTGTTTCCTTGGCATGGAGCAGACCAATTTATGATGGTGGGGCAGCAATCTCAGGATACATTGTTGAGATGAAGGAAGTAAATGAAGATGATTGGACTGTGTGCACTCCACCAACTGGTGTACAAACAGCTCATTTTACTGTCAAAAAGCTAAAGGAAAATGCAGAATACAACTTCCGTGTTTGTGCAGTTAACATTGAGGGGGCTGGAGAGCATGTTGATGTCCCAGGGTCTGTAATTGCAGCTGAAAAACTTGAAGCTCCTGAGGTAGAACTTGATGCAGATCTTAGGAAATGTGTTACTGTGCGTGCCAGTGGAAAACTTCGCTTATTTGTAACCATAAGGGGAATGCCTGAGCCTGAGGTAAAGTGGACAAAGGCAGATGGAACCTTAACAGAGCGTGCTCAAATTGAAGTTACAAGCTCTTATACAATGCTTGTCATTGACAATGTTTCCCGGTTTGACACTGGCAAATATGTCTTGACTCTCATAAACAATATTGGCACAAAATCTGCATTTATTAATGTAAAAGTCCTTGACTCTCCAAGTGCTCCAATGAACTTTGAAATTAAGGATGTGAAGAGAGATTCAGTGCAACTACAATGGGAGCCTCCACAAATTGATGGTGGAGCCAAGATCACTCATTACATTGTGGAGAAGCGTGAAGCTAAAAGAATGGCATTCACTACTGTGACAAACAACTGTGTCAGGAATACATTCAAGGTTGATGATCTACAAGAAGGAGGTTTTTACCACTTCCGTGTATTAGCCGTAAATGAACTTGGTGTTGGTCTGCCTGCTGAGACCACAGAGGCAGTTAAAGTCTCCCAAGCACCTCTACCACCTGGTAAAGTCACAGTAGTTGATGTAACCCGCCACAGTGTTACTCTTGCATGGGAAAAGCCTGATCATGATGGTGGTAGCAAAATCACAGGCTACACTGTTGAAATGTTGACTGAAGGATCAGATAAATGGACTATATGTGCTACAGTAAAAGCACTGGAAGCCAAAATTGAAGGACTTTCAACAGGAGAGGAATATAGCTTTAGAATTTCAGCGCTTAATGACAAAGGAAAAAGTGATCCTAAACCACTTGGGGTACCTGTTGTGGCAAAGGATATTACTGTTGAACCTATTATTAATTTGCTTTTTAACACTTACAGTGTGAAAGCAGGTGATGATCTCAAAATAGATGTTCCATTCAGAGGCAGGCCTCAGCCAGAGGTTACATGGAAAAAGGATGGACAATTATTAAAGCAAACAACCAGAGTAAATGTTCTGCCATCAAAGACATCATCTAAAATCATTATCAAAGATGCAACAAGGGAGGATGCTGGGAAATATGAAATAACATTAACTAACTCGATTGGGGTTAAATCAGCAGAAATAACTGTCATTGTCCTTGACAAGCCAGGTCCACCAGGTGCAATCAGGGTGGATGAAGTAAGTGCTGATTTTATTTCATTGTCATGGGACCCTCCTGTTTATGATGGTGGCTGTCAAATCAATAATTATGTGGTTGAGAAAAGAGATACAACCACTACAACATGGCAGATTGTTTCAGCAACAGTTGCGCGGACATCAATTAAAGTAATTCGTCTAACACAAGGAATAGAATATCAATTCCGTATTGCTGCAGAGAACCGTTATGGTAAAAGCCATGCTGTAGACTCTCCCCCAGTAGTTGCACAATATGCCTTTACACCTCCAGGCCATCCAACTAGTCTTCAAGTTTCTCATGCCACTAAATCAGGAATGTTAGTAACATGGAACAGACCAGCAAGTGATGGTGGAAGTCCAGTCATTGGATATCACTTGGAGTGCAAGGACCAAAGCAGTATTCTTTGGACAAAGTTGAACAGAGGTCTTATTACAGAAACACATTTCAAAGTAACTGGTATAGAAGAAGGTCTTTACTATCAATACAGAGTATATGCTCAGAATTTAGCTGGCATTGGTCCCTGCACAAAGGCATGTGATCCTGTTGCTGCTCGCGATCCATGTGATCCTCCAGGTCAACCAATAATCATGAACATAACAAGAACATCAGTTTTTCTGTCCTGGGATAAACCTGAGTATGATGGTGGGGCCAAGGTGACTGGTTACATTGTTGAAAGAAAAGAACTTCCAGATGGCCGGTGGTTAAAGTGCAACTTTACCAACCTTCAAGAAACATTTTTTGATGTGACTGGCCTGACTGAAGATCAAAGATATGATTTCCGTATTATTGCAAAGAATTCAGCTGGTTTGTTTAGTGAACCATCAGAATGTACAGGACCTGTAACTGTAAAAGATGATGTTGATCCACCACGTATCACAATTGAAGATAAGTTAAGACAACTAGTTGTTGTGAAGGCTGGAGATCTACTGAGAATTGATGCTGAAATTTCTGGCCGTCCCATTCCTGTGATATCTTGGGCAAAGGACGGAAAAGAAATTGAAGCTAAAGCAAGAGTTGAGATTTCTTCAACACTTACTTCTACAACATTAATTGTAAGGGATGCCATTAGAAGAGACTCAGGACAATATGTTCTAACATTACACAATGTTGCTGGCACCAGATCATTAGCAGTGAACTGTAAGGTTCTGGACAGGCCTGGCCCATCATCTGGGCCTTTGGAAGTAAGTGGTTTAACTGCAGAGAAATGTACATTGTCATGGGGACCACCGCAAGAAAATGGTGGTGCTGAAGTTCAGCACTACATAGTTGAGAAACGTGAGACAAGTCGTCTTGCATGGACTCTAGTCTATGCAGAAATGAGGGCCACAACATGTAAAGTTACAAAGCTTCTCAAAGGTAATGAATACATATTTAGAGTTCTGGGAGTTAATAAATATGGAACCGGTGAAGTTCTAGAGAGTGATCCTGTAAAGGCAATGGATCCATTTACAATCCCTGCTGCACCAACAAATGTTGAAGTCACCAGTGTAACAAGCAATGCAATGACAATCTGCTGGGAAAGACCTGTGTCTGATGGCGGAAGTAGTATTTCTAGCTATGTGATTGAGAAACGTGAGAAAGCTGGTCTTCGTTGGGTCCGTGTTAACAAAAAGCCTGTTTATGACTTAAGAGTCAAAGCTTCAAATCTTCGTGAAGGATGTGAATATGAGTACAGAGTCTATGCAGAGAATGCTGCTGGTCTGAGTGCACCAAGTGTGCCCTGCCCACTTACAAAGGCAGAGGATCCATTGTTCCTTCCATCACCTCCAGCTAAACCTAAAGTAATTGATTCTTCCAAAACATCAGTAACACTATCTTGGAACAAACCTTTATTTGATGGTGGCTCTCCAGTTACAGGATACATGGTGGAATATAGAAACACCAATGATGAGGATTGGACAATCGGAGTCCATAACACTACAGGCACTGAGTTCACAGTGGTGGGACTCATTTCAGGGGCAGAGTATGTCTTTGTAGTCAGATCAATTAACAAGATTGGACCAAGTGAACCAAGCCCTGAAACCGATCCCCAGATAGCAAAGGACAGAGAAGATGAACCAGTTTTCCTCATCAGTAATGAAATGAGAAAGACACTGATTGTCAAAGATGGCAGTTCATTTACCCTCAGAGTCCCATTCAAGGGTAAGCCTGTACCACATGTAAGGTGGAACAAGCCAGATGTTGATCTGAGAGTGCGAGCTGCTATTGATACCACAGATAACTGCACATCTATTACAATTGAACAAGCTACAAGAGATGATGCAGGGAAATACACTGTAACCCTCCAAAATGTAGCTGGAACTGCTACACTGACATTGAGTGTTAAAGTCCTTGATTCTCCAGGACCACCAGGACTTATTAAAGTAAAGGAAGTTACAAAGAGCTCAGCAACTATTACATGGGACACGCCTGAGAATGAGGGTGGTGCTCCAGTCAAGAACTACCTTGTTGATATCCGTGAGACAACTAAAATGGGATGGACCAGAGTTACAGACAGCTGTCCCCGGCTAACTTATAGAGTGAATGATCTTCAAGAAGGGGGCGTTTATTATTTCAGAGTAACTGGCGAAAATGAATATGGTATAGGAGTACCACTTGAGACCAAAGAAGGAACTAAGATTACAGGTAAAACTTTATTACTCTTCACTGTAGTGCATATGTTGTTTGTTTATCATTTCAGACTTTTGGTTAAATCATATTTAACTTTAAATTGCAGAAAAACCAAGTCCACCACCCAAGCTCGGTGTCAGTGATGTCACAAAAGACAGTGTCTCACTTTCCTGGCTTAAACCAGAACATGATGGAGGTAGCAGAATTACAAATTATCTAATTGAGGCCCTTGAGAAAGGACAGGAGAAGTGGATAAAGTGTGGTTCCACCAAATCAACTCACTTTGTTGTTTATGGATTGAGAGAGAATGCTGAGTACTACTTCAGAGTACAGGCTGAAAACCATGCTGGACTTAGCGATCCCAAGGACATGGTTTTGCCAGTGCTTGTAAAGGATCAACTAGGTAAGTTATTAGGAATTTATGTGCACACAAAATTTGTGATTGCTTTTTAATGATGTTCTGTACATTTTTTATTTATATAAAATTGTTATTCTTTAATCAACAGAGGCACCTGAGATTAACATGAAGGACTTCCAACACAACACTGCCTATGTTAAGGCAGGTTCAAATCTAAAGATTGAGATCCCTCTTACTGGTAAACCATTACCAAAAGTATCACTTTCTAAGGATGGACAGGTATTAAAATCAACCATGAGATTCAACTCTGATGTGACGACCGACTCCCTTATCATTACTTTGCGCGAAAGTGTTGCTTTGGATGCAGGCAGATATGATATCACAGCCTCAAACTCCAGTGGAACCACAAAGTCCTTTGTGAATATTGTGGTCCTCGACAGACCAAGCCCACCAGTTGGCCCTGTTGAAATGTGTGACGTCAAAGAAGACAGTTTAAGTCTGAAATGGTTGCCTCCCAACTATGATGGTGGTAGTCCAATCACCAACTATATTGTTCTCAAACGTGAGACCACTACTGCAAACTGGATAGAAGTCTCATCTGCTGTTGCAAGATGCACAATCAAGATCATGAAGCTGATTACAGGAGTTGAGTACCAGTTCAGGATCAGGGCTGAGAATCGCTTTGGCATCAGTGACCACATTGATTCACCAACTGTTGCTGTCAGTCTTCCATACAGTAAGTAAACTTTTTCTCTACCTCAACAAATCGGTCAATACAAATGTATTTATACTTACAAAACCTATCGCAATTCTTTATAGCAATTCCATCGGAACCTTCACAACCATGGGTATCAGCTGTAACAAAGGAGAGTGTTACTGTTAACTGGAAGGAGCCATCGTCTGATGGTGGGAGCAATGTCTTTGGGTACCATCTTCAGATGAAAAACAGCAACAGCATCCTTTGGCAGAAAGTTAATAAAACTCTTATCCGTGCTACACACTTCAAAGTATCTAGCGTGAGCTCTGGGCTCATCTATGAATTCAAAGTTGCAGCTGAAAATGCTGCTGGTATTGGTCCAGTCAGCAAGCCTTCAGATCCTGTGCTTGCAATTGATGCTTGTGGTAAGCAGTTAGTTGCATGTAAATTAATTACTCCATGTACTTAATCAGCATTAATACATCTTATTTACTTTTTTAATACAAGATATACATTCAAAATGAACTAAAAATCACTTTTGTTTTTCCCCTCAGAACCTCCAAACAACCTTAAAGTCACTGATATCACAAAGAGTTCAATTAGTCTTGCCTGGCAGAAACCCTCATATGAAGGAGGAAGCAAAATTACTGGATATATAATTGAAAGAAAAGATTCTCCAAAAGGCAGATGGTCGAAAGTTAATTTGACAAATGTTTCTGACACAATGTTCACAGTATCAGGCTTGACTCAGAATGAATCTTATGAGTTCAGAGTCATGGCTAAGAATGCAATTGGCTCCATTAGTAAACCATCAACAACTGTTGGACCAGTCACATGTGTAGACACATATGGTGCACCTGAAATTGAACTTCCACAAGAATATCTTGATGTTGTCAAATATAAAGCTGGAGCTACAATTGATCTTAAAGTTGGTGTTATTGCTAAACCTCAACCAACAATTGAATGGTACAAAGATGGAAAGGAGCTTGAGCCTGGAGCTCAGTTAACCATCTCCAGCACCACCGATTCAGCATGCATCTCAGTCAGGGATGCAACACGTTTGAATACTGGAACGTATGAACTCAAGATCAAGAATTCATTAGGCTCAGCATACTGTGCTATCAGAGTACTTGTCCAAGGTATGTTGCAAAGTTTACTGCTAAAGTATTTAAATAACAATTCTTAATATTAATACATTCACAAATCTATAAGAGCTGGGTTCAGAAATTAGTTTTTATTTTACTCATTACTGGGACATTAATGCAAACACTAATCAAAATGCAAACATGCAATAATGTAAACAACAACTTTTCTGTGATTTTATAAGGTTTATATGACATATTAATGAAATAAGTTTATATTGTTGATAATTGAATTCCAAATTCACCTAGCCTACTTTGACACCCCTTAAATAACCTTATAATAATTTACTCCTTAATTAATGTGCTCTGTTTTTGTTTACTTTCATCAGACAAACCAGGACCTCCTGGAGAGATACAGTTCAAGAAAATCACAGCAGATACTATGACAATCATGTGGGATCCTCCAGCTGATGAAGGTGGTGCAATGGTGACACACTACATTGTAGAGAAACGTGAGACAAGCAGAATTATGTGGTCCATAATCTCAGAAAAGATGGAAGACTGCATTGTCACTGTCCAAAGGCTTATTAAGGGCAACGAATATATATTCCGTGTTCGTGGTGTAAACAAATATGGAGTTGGAGATCCTTTGGAATCTAGACCAGTTATTGCACAGAATTCCTTTGGTAAGAAGTTGTTCTAGTAATCTTTCATCTTCACTTTGTGATATAGTATTAATGCTTTGTTTTACACACAGTTCCTCCGAGTCGTCCCTCTAAACCTCAAGTTACAATGATTACCAAGTCAACAATGACCGTGGTATGGGAAAGACCAAGTATGGATGGTGGCAGCGATATTGATGGATATTACTTAGAAAAACGGGAAATCAAGAGTCTACAGTGGTTCAAGGTTATTAAAGATCAAATTCGTGATACAAGACAAAAAGTCAGCAACCTCATAGATGGAAATGATTATCAGTATCGTGTCTGTGCAATCAATAAAGCTGGAGCAGGCCCATATTCTGAAGCATCAAACTTCTACAAAGCTTGTGACCCTATTGGTAAGTGTTTGTGTAACTTTATATTTATATATGTGGTATTTTAACCAGCTTATGTCATTTATTGTTTTGGATATTATTGTTTTAGATCCACCAAGTGAGCCAACAAAACTTAAAGTTGTTGATTCAACAAAAACATCCATTACCCTGGGGTGGGTAAAGCCTGTCTACAATGGTGGCAGTGAAATCACAAGCTACATTGTTGAGCAGAGAATGGTTGATGAGACAGAATGGGTCACTATAAGCTCTAAAGGTGAAGTGAGGACAACTGAGTTTGTAGTATCCCATTTAAAACCTGGAGTGTACTATTTCTTCCGTGTCTCAGCTGTTAACTGTGTTGGAGCCGGACGTCCAATTGAGATGATACAGTCTGTGCAAGCCAAAGATATACTGGGTTTGTAATTTTTGTCTTTCTAAACCATTAAAATATTGTTGGTATTATGAACTTGATCAAATATTTTACTCTCTATTTTTTTTTACAGAGGAGGCTGATGTTGATCTTGACATCTCAATGTCAACTCAGTACGTAGCAAGGGCTGGTAGAGATGTGAACATTGTCATTCCTCTTAAGGGTAGACCTGCTCCAAATGTAACATGGAGAAAGGGGGAGAAGAACATTAGTGGCGACACAAGATACACCATCAAAAACACAGAATATTCAACTACACTTATCATCCCGAAAGTCACAAGAGATGATTCCGGCAAATATCTTCTTGAGATTGAAAATGGAGTCGGAGAACCAAAAACAATTACAGTGTCTGTTAAAGTATTGGATACACCATCAGCTTGCAATAAACTAATTGTGAAAAATGTGACACGAGGTAAACTCACTCTGAGCTGGGAACCACCTTTAATTGATGGTGGCTCTCCAATCACAAATTACATTGTTGAGAAAAAGGATGCTAAATTAAAGGCCTTCACTTCTGTGACAAATGAATGTGCCAATACAACATTTAAGGTTGAAGGCCTGGCTGACAAAATTTCCTATTTCTTCCGTGTTTCTGCGGAAAATGAATACGGTGTTGGTGATCCTTGTGAGACTGCACATCCTGTCAGAGCAACGGAAACACCAGGTCATGTTAAAGATCTTTTGGTGGCTGACTCATCTAATACATCTGTAACTTTGGCATGGACAAAGCCTGATCACGATGGTGGCAGCCACATTTCTGAGTACATTGTTGAGATGAAAGAAGAAGAAGAAGAAACTTGGAGCCTTGGTGGCACATGCAGACGTTGCCAGTTTGAAGTTACACATCTTAAAGAACTCTCAGAAGTTTTCTTCCGAGTATTTGCCAAAAATGAGAAGGGTCTCAGTGACTTCTCTCAAATTGGACCGATCACTGTAATGGACTCTGTTATACCACCTGAGGCTTACTTTACTGACTGTCCAAGTGGGGTAATAAGTGTTCGCATCGGACAAAATGCGAATATTGATTTGCCGTACAAAGGTAAACCCAAGCCAACTATTCAGTGGGTGAAAGATGATGAGTTACTCAAGGAAAGTGAACAAGTTCGTTTCAGGCAAACAGAGAACAAAGCAAGTCTAATGATAAGAAATGCCAGAAAGGAAAATGCAGGAAAATACACCATGGTCCTTGATAACAAACTTCATGTGACTTTCTATGACATCAGAGTAATTACACTTGGACCACCATCTGTGCCTGTAGGCCCAATCCGTTTTGATGAAATTAAAGCCCAGAGTATTATCATTTCATGGGATGAACCCCGGGAAGATGGTGGAGGAGAAATTACTTGCTATAGTGTCGAAAAGCGAGAGACATCCCAAATAGCATGGAAAATGGTTTGCTCCAGTGTGGTAAGGACCACATTCAAGATACCAAATTTGGTTAAGGGTACTGAATACCAATTTAGAGTGCGTGCCGAGAACAAATATGGCGTAAGCGATCCTCTCAACTCATCAGATGTGGTTGCTCAACACCAGTATAAGCCACCAGGTCCACCGGGTAAACCATTGGTATACAACATAACAAGTGATGGCATGACGGTTCAGTGGGATGCCCCAAGCTTTGATGGTGGTTCACCAGTTACTGGATACCATCTTGAGAAAAAAGACAGGAACAGCTTATTGTGGACAAAAGTAAATACCAATGTTATCTCTGGAAAAGAATACAGAGCCATTGGACTTATTGAAGGGCTGGAGTATTCATTCAGAGTTTATGCCGAAAACAATGCAGGCATGAGTCCAGTCAGTGAGCAAAGCAAACACAAACTGGCAATTTCGCCTGTTGGTAAGTCATAGTTTTTCCTAGTTCTCATTTTACAGCTTAATCCTCATTCCAACTATTTTGTCAACACTTCTGGGTAATTATTCATGTCTTTTGTAAAAATCTATGTTTTAAGCTATCTTCTAATCATTTTCAGATCCTCCTGGCACACCTAATTGCATTGATGTTACAAGAGATTCTGTAACACTTCAGTGGGAACCACCTAAACGAGACGGAGGCAGCAAGATTGTGGCATACAGTGTTGAAAGACGTCAGGGAAGAGGGCGTTGGTTAAGATGCAATTTCATTGATGTCAGTGAATGTCAGTTTACAGTAACAAGCCTTGCGGCAGGTGACCGCTTTGAATTTAGGGTAATTGCCAGGAATGCTGTTGGAACAGTTAGTCCACCTTCTCAGTCATCTGGCTACATCATGACCAGGGATGAAAGTGGTAAGCACATACAAATAAATGTTTATACATTTAATGATGTATTTTATATATATTTTATGTAACATATGGTTTTAAAAAAGCTGCATCTAAAAATCTATTTTTTTCCAGTGATTCCTGAGATTGTGTTTGAAGCTGAGAAGACCCTAACTATCAAGGCAGGAGAAAACATTAAACTCAACTGCACTATAAGTGGACGTCCTGTACCTCAAGTGACATGGTATAAAGATGGAAAGGAATTTGACAAGATGTTGGTTGACATCACCACGGTTATTGGAGGAAGCTCACTTTTCATCAGAGATGCTGACCGCAATGATCGTGGTATTTACACAGTTGAGGCAAAGAACAGTTCAGGCACAACAAAAGTAGATATACTTGTCAGAGTACAAGGTATGTTCTGAAAAATATTATATTTCATTTTTATGAAATAAATTAAATAAAAATGTTGCTTATTGGAAAGATGCCAATATTTCTAATGCTTGTGATTCAGATACCCCTGGACCACCTGAGGGCCCACTGCGCTTCACCAATATTTCTGCCGAGAAAGCAAGTCTTTGGTGGAGCCCACCTGATAATGATGGCTGTGCACCTATTACTCATTATGTCATTGAGAAGCGTGAGACTTCCAGAATTTCATGGGCGCTTGTAACATCCAAGTGTGAAGCCTGCTCTTTTAATGCCACTAAACTGATTAAAGACAATGAATATCAGTTCCGGGTGTCAGCTGTCAATAAATTTGGCGTGGGCAAGCCACTGGAGTCTGATCCATTCATTGCAAAAATACAGTACAGTGAGTAAAAAGTGGTTGTTCTTAATAATTTACTAATACTGCATAGGTAATCTTTAATCTTAAACATTATTTTTTTATTTCTCACAGCGGTACCAGATGCTCCTGGGACACCTGACTGCACACATGTGACAGGAAACAGTATTACACTATGCTGGACAAGACCAAGACATGATGGTGGAAATGAGATCAAGCAGTACATTCTTGAAAGGCGGGAGAAGAAGAGCTTAAGATGGGTGAAGGTTTCATCAAAAAGACCAATAACTGAGCTTAGGCATAGAGCTACAAATCTTACAGAAGGAAATGAATATGAATTCCGTGTTCTGGCTGAAAACGGTGCTGGAATTGGACCTGCAAGTGGAACGTCCAGATTGTTCAAGTGCAGAGAGCCAACAAGTGCACCCAGTGCTCCAACTGTTGTGAAGGTCACTGACTCCACCAAGACATCTGTAACCCTGGAATGGACCAAGCCTGTGTTTGATGGTGGTTTGGAAATCATTGGTTACATTATTGAGATGTGCAAGGCAAGCCTTGAGGAATGGCACAGAGTCAATAACCAGACTTGTGTCAATACCAAATACACAGTAACAGATTTAGAACCTGGTGAGGAGTATAGATTCCGTGTGTGCGCAGTCAATGGTGCTGGAAAGGGAGAAACCTCTGAGACAAAGAATATAGTGCAAGCTGTTGATCGTCTGACATCACCAGAAATAGAAATTGATTCAGACTTCAAACAGACACATGTTGTGAGGAATGGTGGAACAGTCACCCTTCATATTCCATTCCGTGGCAAACCAGCCCCCCTTGCCACTTGGACAAAAGCAGATGGAGAGCTTGGTGTAATGGTAGATATAAATACCACAGAAACTTACAGCACTTTGACCATTGAAAATTGTACTAGGTATGATGCTGGCAAGTATACACTCTCTCTTGAAAACAACAGTGGTCGTAAATCTATTACATTAACAGTGAAAGTACTGGACACACCTGGACCACCAGGTCCTCTCACATTCAAGGATGTGACAAGAGGCGCTCTCACCCTCATGTGGGATGCACCTTCCAATGATGGAGGTGCTCGTATCCATCACTACATTGTTGAGAAGCGAGAAGCAAGTCGCTTGACTTGGCAAGAGGTTAGTGAAAAGTGCACACGACAAATCCTGAGAGTGGTCAACCTTGCTGCAGGCACACCATACCTCTTTAGAGTTATTGCAGAAAATCAGTATGGCAAAGGTGAACCATTTGAAATGACAGAACCTGTTATAGCCACAGAAGAGCCTGCACCTCCCAAGCGATTGGATATCATTGATACTACATCCTCAACAGCCACCTTAGTATGGATGCAGCCTGAGCATGATGGTGGAAGTCGCATTACTGGGTACATTGTTGAGACTAGAAAGAAAGGCACTGCCCATTGGCTTGTTGGTGGTCAAACAAAATCTTTGAAAATGGTTCTTGAAGGCTTGGTTGAGAACACAGAATATGAGTTCCGTGTCAAAGCCCAGAATGATGCTGGTGTTAGTCACCCACGAGATGCACTAGCCTCTGTTATTATAAAAGAACCCCGTATAGAGCCAACAGCAGATCTCAGCGGCATTGAGCTCATCACCTGCAAAACTGGAAATGCCTTTACCATTGATATTCCAATCAGTGGCAGACCAGTCCCCAAGGTAACATGGAAACTTGAAGAGATGAAACTCAAAGAAACAGATAGAGTATCAATTAAGACCTCAAAAGACCGAACCACTTTACTTGTTAAGGATGCAAAGAGAGGTGACAGTGGAAAATATTATCTTACTCTTGAGAATGCGGCAGGATCAAAGACATTCACTGTTGCCGTCATTGTCATCGGAAGACCAAGCCAACCAACTGGACCTGTTGAAATTTCAGGAATCTCATCAGAATCTTGTGTACTAACTTGGGCAGAACCTGCAGATGATGGTGGAACAGACATCACCAATTATATTGTTGAGAAACGTGAATCTGGAGCCACCACATGGCAGGTTGTGAATTCAAGTGTGAAACGCACCACTATTAAAGTAACTCATCTGACCAAGTACATGGAGTATACTTTTAGAGTCTGTGCTGAAAACAAGTTTGGTGTTAGCAAGCCTATCGAATCTCAAGCTATTGTTGCTGAGCATCCATTTGGTGAGTATATTTTGTATTATATAAACTTCTAATTGGTTGATAAAACACACACAATACTAATATTTTTTTTTTTTTCTGTTTTTAGTCTCACCAAGCCCACCAACTCGCCCAGATGTAGTTTTAGTGTCTGCTAATGCAATTACTATTCGTTGGGATGTGCCATATTATGATGGTGGAAGCCAAGTAACTGGATACTGGATTGAGAAGAAGGAACGTAATACCATACTGTGGGTGAGGGAAAACAAGATTCCTTGCCTTGATTGTCAATTCAAGGTCTCCAATCTTATTGAAGGCCTTGAGTACCAGTTCAGAGTATATGCAATGAACATTGCTGGTCTAAGTAAAGCCAGTGAAGCATCAAGGCCAGTACTTGCTCTAAATCCAGTTGGTACGTTTTTTTTCTTTCTTGCCATTATGCATATTTACGATTGATTTAATTAATTACTAGATATTTATAAAGTGATTTTTGTCTGCATTTTTAGATCCACCTGGCAAACCAGAGGTTTATGATATAACCAAGACCTCAGTGTCTATTAGATGGTCTGTGCCATTCAACGACGGTGGCAGTAAGATTGTTGGATATGTTGTTGAACGCAAAGCTTCCACTGAGGATGATGAAGCTCGCTGGTTAAAGTGCAACTACACTACTATCACAGAAAACTTCTTCACTATTACATCACTTAGTGAGGGAGAAACGTATGAATTCCGTGTTATTGCCAGAAATTGTGCTGGAGTCCACAGCATGCCATCTGAGTCGACAGGACCCATAATATGCAAAGATGAATATAGTAAGATATTTTCTTAAATGTTGTATAAATAAACAGTGGGAAGAATTTTTTATATTATGCATATGTTTTAATGCACATTTTATCCTAATTTATTAGCACCACCAAAGGCTGAGCTGGACAAACTTGTGGGTGAGACGATCACTATTAGAGCAGGAGCAGACATTGTTCTTGATGCTGCAGTCGGTGGAAAACCAGAGCCCAAGGTTTTCTGGTCCAAGGGTGATAAGGAGCTGGAATCTGGAGAGAAATATTCACTTACGTACACCAGTACAAGAGCAATAGCAATAGTTAAATCGTGTGATAGAAATGATACTGGAAAATACATCCTCACTGTGAAAAATGCTAGTGGAATCAAAACAGCTGCTGTCAATGTTAAAGTCCTTGGTAAGCACTTATTAAATTATACATGATTGTTTTATTGAAAATTTGTCATTTTCTGCAAATTTCATTATAATATTTTTTACACCTTAGACACGCCTGGACCACCTGAGGATGCAATCATAATTAGCAGAGTCACAGAAGAGAAATGTACAGTTTCCTGGAAGATTCCTCTGGAGGATGGTGGAGATTCTGTTTCTCACTATATTGTTGAGAGGCGTGAGACCAGCAGACTCAACTGGGTTGTGATGGAAACTGAATGCAAAACTCTGTCTTGTGTCAGCACAAAACTGATCAAAAACAATGAGTACATTTTCCGGGTCAGAGGTGTAAATAAGTACGGGCCTGGTGTACCCTTAGAGTCTGAACCAGTTATTGCAAGAAATGCATACAGTGAGTATAATTACTTGTAAATGTTCATTATTATTATTATTATTATTTCTATAAAAATATGATTGATTTATGGCAACACATGCAAAGTCTTGAGACTTTTTCAATTTACATTATAGCTGTACCAACACCTCCGGGGGCACCAGAGATCACTGCTATTGGAAAAGAACATGTCATTATTGAATGGCTTAAGCCAGAGAGTGATGGCGGTAGTGAAATAAAAAGCTACCTTGTGGATAAACGTGAGAAGAGCAGTGTTAGATGGACAAGAGTGAACAAAACCTACACAATTTATGATACACGCCTCAAGATCACTGGTCTTCTTGAGGGTAGTGATTATCAGTTCCGTGTTGCAGCTGCCAATGCTGCTGGAACCAGTCTTCCAAGTGAGGCATCCTCATATGCCCACTGCAGGGAGCCAACATGTGAGTACTAATAACATGAATTTGTCCTGTTTGGATGTATTTCATATAGCAAATAATTATTTTAGTTGTCAATAACATCCACTCTGTGCTCTTAATTTTACAGATACCCCAGCTCCACCATCAGTTCCTCGTATTATAGATACCACAAAGCACAGTATTAGTATAACATGGACACGACCAATGTATGATGGCGGATCTGATGTTACGGGCTATGTTGTTGAGATTCTGGAGGAGGGAACGGAGCAGTGGTACAGAGCCACCCAAAAATTGCTGATCAGTACTAAGTACACTGTAACTGGTCTGACAAGTACCAAAAAATACCGCTTTAGGGTGGCTGCTGTAAATGCAATGGGCACTGGGGAATTTAGTGAAGGGAGTGTTGAGTCTTCACCTTCTGAGAGAGTTGGTAGGTCATTTTAAAGTTTCACAGCATTCATTATGGTCATATTCACTCAGTTTAACATGCCGTTACTGAATGGAATATTTCACTTATTTTTCCAGAAATACCTGATATTGAACTACCTGACGACTTGAAGAAAACTGTTTGCATCAGAGCTGGAAACACTTTACGCCTTCGTGTTACTACAACTGGCAGACCTGCACCAGTTATTACCTGGAGAAAGACTGGAATTGACTTACAGGCTCGTGGCTTCATAGACACTACGGAAAATTCTACAACTTTAATAGTGGAGAAAGTACATCGCTATGATGCTGGAAAATACACAATTGAAGCCGAAAATCCATCTGGCAAGAAAGCAGTTACCATTCTTGTTAAGGTTTATGGTGAGTAAAGATTAGTAAAAACTATCAATAATAATTATAAATACATTAGCAACAATAACTTTACATAACCTTTAAATCTTAACATTGTAAACTTACTAAATGAAAAAAAAAATGTTTTCTAGATACTCCTGGTCCATGTGGTGCAGTATATGTTAAGGATTACACAAAAGAGTCTGTTGTTATTACCTGGGAAGTGCCAACTATTGATGGAGGTGCTCCCATCAGTAACTACATAATTGAGAAGCGTGAATCTTCAATGAAATCCTACAAAACTGTAACAACAGAATGTAAGAAGACGCTATACAGAATAACCCAGCTGGAGGAAGGCACACAATACTTCTTTAGAGTATTGCCTGAGAATATATATGGTATTGGAGAACCTTGTGAAATTAGTGAACCAGTTCTTGTTTGTGAAGTTCCATCCGTTCCCCAAGATCTGTATGTTATTGACATCACAAAGTCTACAGTCAGTCTTGGATGGGAAAAACCACTTCATGATGGTGGTAGCAGAATTAGTGGCTATATCATTGAAGCCTGCAAAGCTGGAACTGACCGCTGGTTGGATGTTGCAAATGTGAAATCAACTGTGCTTCAGCACACAATCGTGTCACTAAATGAAAATGAGCAATATCTCTTTAGAATCAAAGCTGAAAATAGCAGAGGTGTCAGTGAGCCAAGAGATATTATGACACCTGTGACAATAAAAGAACAAAAAGGTATTATATTGTCAGCAAAAGCAAACAAAAATAAACACTTTATATTTTTCTTTACTTGTTCATATGTGTATATCAAACTGTTATTCCTGTTTGTATTACAGTCATGCCCAGGATTGATTTGACTGGCATCCCTCAAAAGATTGTCAATGTGCCAGCTGGTAAGCCAATTATACTTAACATTCCCATCAAAGGTAGACCTGCACCAGTCTGTTCTTGGTTCTTTGGTGGAGTCAAGATGAAGGACACGCTCGACCGCATCAAGATTGAAACAACTGCTAAATTCACCAATCTGTCAGTCCGTGAAACCACAATTAATGACACTGGTGACTACACTCTTAAAGTAAAGAATGACGTAGGAACCGCAACTGAAGTCATCAAAGTTATCATTCTTGGTAAGAAACATTTTACTTCTCCATAAAGGTTTTATGTTGCCAAAGTACATGTAAATTGACCAAGTGTATTTCTATCCTAGATAAACCTGGAGTACCTGTGGGTCCTTTGAGAATTGATGAAGTGGATGCCACATCTGTTACCTGTAGCTGGGAACCACCAATGAAGGATGGAGGTGCAAATGTCAGTGGCTATGTTGTTGAGCAACGTGATGCTCATCGACCTGGATGGTTGCCTGTCTCTGAATCTGTCACAAGACCTACATTCAAGTTTACTAGACTTACAGAGGGAACTGAATATGTATTCCGTGTAGCTGCAACGAATCGCTTCGGCATAGGCAGTTTCTTGCAGTCGGAAGTTGTTGAGTGCAAGAGTGCCAAAAGTAAGTTATTTCCCCCTGATATCCATTTTCTGTGTTTTTTAGTAAGAAGCAAATAATTAAATTAATCTTTTACCTTTGTGCAGCGGTACCTGGAGCACCCAGCACACCTGAAATACTGGATGTGTCTCATGATGGAATGACTCTCACTTGGAGACCACCTGAGCATGATGGTGGTTCGTCTGTGGCCGGCTATATTATTGACCGCAAAGAGGTTGGATCAGACAGATGGGTTAGAATAAATAAAAATCCAGTGACAATGACAAGATACCGAGCCACAGGACTTATGGAGGGTCTTGAATATGAGTATAGAGTGACAGCCATCAACTCTAGAGGTGCTGGAAAACCAAGTGAAAATTCTAAAGCAGCTATTGCAATGGATCCTATCGGTATGTACCAACATGACCTTGTAAAAGGACAAAAATATGAATTTATAGAACATTTAAAAAGATATCACACTGTGGTATTAAATACTCAGTATGTTAAAATTTCCTCCTATACAGAACCTCCTGGTATTCCACTGAATCCAAGAGTAACAGATACCACAAGAACATCAGTTTCAATTGCTTGGTCTCCTCCAGAGGATGAAGGAGGTGCAGCTGTTACTGGTTATCTCATAGAGATGCAGAAGGTTGACCAGGTTGAATGGACCAAATGCAACACAACACCAACAAAGATCTGTGAATATACATTGACACATTTGCCCCAGGGCGCTGAATACAGGTTCCGTGTGATGGCATGCAATCCTGGTGGAGCAGGTGAACCAGCTGAGATTCCAAGGGTGGTCAAAGTTACAGAAATGCTTGGTAAGTAATAAAATCATATATAAAAATAAATATTTATATAATTTGTGATTGAATGTATGTGATAGTACACAGATGTGCTGTAGCAGCTTGTTACTTTGGTTTCAGAATATCCTGATTATGAGCTGGACACAACGTACCAGGAGGGCTATGTTGTCAGACAAGGTGGTGTCATCAGGCTCTCTGTGCCCATCAAGGGCAAACCTTACCCAACATGCAAGTGGACAAAGGATGGCCGTGACATTTCTCACAGGGCTATGATTGCCACCAGTGATGAACGCACTGAGCTTGTAATCAAGGAAGCCCACAGAGATGACACTGGCACATATGACCTTGTGCTGGAGAACAAATGTGGCAAAAAGGCTGTGTATATTAAAGTTAAAGTTATTGGGCGTCCTGATCCACCTGAGGGTCCTCTTGAATTTGATGATATTCAAGCACGTTCAGTAAGAGTAAGCTGGAGACCACCTTCAGAGGATGGAGGTTCTGATATTCTTGGTTACGTTGTGGAGAGGCGAGAGGTGCCTAAAGCAGCTTGGTATACAGTGGACTCACGTGTGGTTGACACATCACTGGTGGTCAAGGGACTGAAGGAAAATGTTGAATACCACTTCAAGGTTACGGCAGAGAACCAGTTTGGCATTAGCAGATCCTTAAAATCTGATGAATCTGTTACCCCGAAGACTCCTCTTTGTAAGCATTATTTTTCTTGTAATATTTATCTTGCATATAACTTTAAATAACACACCATTATGTTAGATATGCATATATGTAATATTTTATTATCTATTTGTTTTTGATAAAGGTCCACCAGAACCTTCCAGCTTCCCTCCAGAAATCATGGATGTTACAAAGACCACAATTGGCCTGTCTTGGTCAAGACCAAAGGATGACGGTGGATCTCGTGTCACTGGATACTATGTTGAGAGAAGAGAAACTTCCACTGAGAAGTGGGTGCGTCATAACAAGACTCATATCACAACAACAATGTATACTCTTACTGGTCTCATCCCTGATGCAGAGTACCAGTTCCGTGTGGTTGCTCAGAATGATATTGGTCTGAGTGAGCCAGGACCTGTATCGGAGTCAGTTGTATGCAAAGATCCATTTGGTAAGTAACACCCCTCTCCATCCCCTTAAAAACAAGCTAATAATTCATTCAATGAAGAAAAGGTTAAACATATTTGCTTTATTTATGTAATCCATCTTCTATTTTAACAGATAAACCAGGCCAACCTGGTGAGATTGACATAATCTCTATAGCCAAGGACTGCATAACCATTCATTGGCTACGTCCTGAATCAGATGGTGGAAAAGAAATCTTTGGGTACTGGATTGAATATAGGCAGTCAGGTGAAAGTGCCTGGAAGAAATGCAACAAAGAGCGTTCAAAGGACAGACAGTTTACCATGGGCGGTCTTATGGAGGCTACAGAATATGAATTCCGAGTGTTTGCAGAAAATGAAACTGGATTGAGTAGACCAAGAAGAACTGCCATGGGAATTAAAACCAAACTGAGTGGTAAGTTAATAAAATGTCTTTTTAAGTGTATTTCTGAATCAAACATTCACAATTTATGCTTGATAATTAAAATGTAAACAATTTTCTGCAGTTGGGGAAGCTCCATGCCTAAAGGAGGAGATGAAAGACACCACCACCAAACTTGGAGAGTCTGGAACATTGATGTGCCAGATTATTGGAAGGCCTCTTCCTGAAATCAAGTGGTACAGATATGGAAAGGAACTAATCCAAAGCCGAAAATACAAGATGAGCTCTGATGGCCGAAACCACTCTTTAACAGTATCAACAGATGAACAAGAAGATGAAGGCCTGTATACATGCAGAGCCATCAATGAGGCAGGTGAAATTGAGACCAGTGGCAAGCTCCGGTTGGAGGCTGGACCACAATTCCACCCTGGATTCCCATTAAAGGAGAAATATTATGCAGGTTGTGGAACAAGCCTTCGTCTCCATGTTGTCTACATCGGTCGCCCTATTCCACAGATCATGTGGTTCTATGGAAAGAAGCCTCTGAAACCCTCTGAAAACATCATAATTGAAAACACAGAAAGCTACACCCACTTAGTTATCAGAAATGTCCAGCGTAAGACTAATGCTGGAAAATATAAGGTGCAAATGAGCAACAGATTTGGCACAGTGGACACTGTCCTCCGTGTTGAAATCCAAGGTAAACATTTAAGTGTAGGCCAAATACTGAACTGTCATATGTAAATATGTTTATGTCTGAACATATAAATAATAACAAAAATAACAAATACTTTATTCCCCTTCCCTTTTAGATAAACCTCTTATGCCTGAGGGACCAATAATTGTTGATGCTCTCTTGAAGAATTCTGTGATCATTAGCTGGAAACCACCAAAGGATGATGGTGGATCAATGATCACAAATTACATTGTAGAAAAACGTGAAGCAAAGGAGGGAGAGCAGTGGCATCTTGTATCATCAGCAATCTCTGGAACCTCATGCCGTGTTCCAAACCTCACTGAGAGTGCTGGATATTACTTCCGGGTCTCTGCACAGAATCAATTTGGCATCAGTGAATCACTTGAGATTCCTTCTGTTGTCATTATTAAGAGTCCATTCGGTAAGTTTCATTGTTTTAAGCATTAGCATTTGAAATAATGGCCTAAACTGCAGTGTACATTCATGTGACAGAATCTATTTAAATACTGAACACACACACACAAACACACATATTCTGGTTTCCATGTTTTGTGGGGACATTTCATTTCAGAAGAAATGTAATATTATAATATTAAGTTTCTTCTTTTTTTCTTTATTTCTTAAAAACAATGCAACAGAGAAACCTGGAGTCCCACAACAGCCTGTTGTTACTTCTGTGACAAAGGATTCATGTGTCGTTTCTTGGAAACCCCCAGCCAGCGATGGAGGGGCTCAAATTAAGAACTACTTCCTTGAGAAAAGAGAAAAGAAACAGAACAAATGGATTTCTGTTACAACAGAAGAGATTCATGAGACATCGTACTCTGTTGAAGGCCTTCTTGAAGGTTTTGAATATGAATTCCGTGTAAAATGTGAAAATATTGGTGGAGAAAGTGACTGGAGTGAGATTTCAGAACCAGTCATTCCAAAATCAGATACAGCTCTGCGTGCTCCATTCTTCAAGGAGGAATTGAGAGACATGTGTGTCAAATATAGGGCAAATGCAACCTTTGTCACTAAAGTTATTGGACATCCCAAGCCAACAGTTAAATGGTACAAAAACGGTAAAGAAATTTTACCTGATGGAGAAAAAGTAAAGGTTCAAGAATTCAAGGGAGGCTACTTCCAACTTGTTATCAGCAATGCTGATGAGAATGATGCAGCTGTTTACCAAATTAGAGCTACTAACCAGCTTGGATCAATTTCTACAACTGTGGCACTAGAGGTTGAGGGTAAGTGTTTCTGATTGTTTTGTGTTAATAACAAAATATTTATGTAAACTGTATACTTGCATTCATAATCCAATTGAAATTTAATTTTACTTAAATTTTGTCTTTTTTCTAGTACCTGCCAAGATTCACCTGCCATTACACCTCCAAGGCATGGGAGCTGTTCACGCCATTCGTGGTGAGGTGGTTTCCATCAAGATTCCAATTAGTGGCAAACCTGATCCTGTCATCACATGGCAAAAGGGACAAGAGATGATTAATAATACAGCTTATCATCAAGTAATTATCACAAGATCATTCACTTCCTTAGTTTTCCTAAAGGGAGTGGAAAGGAAGGATTCTGGCTACTACATAATTTGTGCCAAAAATCGATTTGGTGTTGATAAGCAGACAATTGAACTTGATGTTGCGGATGTCCCCGATCCTCCCAAGGCTATTAAAGTTAGCGATATTGGCAGAGATTCAATCACCCTCACTTGGACTCCTGGAAATGATGGTGGAAGTGACATTTTCAATTATATTATTGAAAAGTGCCCTTCAACTGGTGACAGATGGATTCGTGTAGCTCAAACATCAGAGTGCCAGTACACCATGGTGAGCCTCTTTGGCAAAACAAAATATCAGTTCCGTGTGATTGCAGAGAACAAATTTGGCTTGAGTGGTCCCTCTGCACCAACTGACCCAGTCACAATAAAAGAAGACAAGTTAGCAATTAGAAACTATGATGAAGAAGTGGATGAAGCAAGAGAGGTTACAAAGGAGGAGGCACCACATTCTAAAGTAAAAAATATGTCATCTCTGTACACTATCTCTGAGGAGCTTGCACGTAATGGACAGTTTGGCATTGTCCATCGCTGTGTTGAAATTAGCTCTAAGAAGACATTCATGGCGAAATTCATCAAGGTTAAAGGTGCTGATCGAGAGCTGGTTGCAAGAGAAATTGAGACACTCAATATTGCAAGACACAAAAACATCATTTATCTTCATGAATCATTTGATAGCCTGGAAGAATATGTCCTGATCTATGAATTCATGTCTGGTTTAGACATCTTTGAGCGCCTTGGTACAAACTTTGACCTCACAGAACAAGAAATTGTTCGGTATATGAGACAAGTTTGCGGAGCTCTGAAATTCTTGCACAGTCACAACTATTGTCATTTCGATATCAGGCCTGATAATATTGTGTACTCCACTAGGAAGAGCAGTACCATCAAGATCATTGAGATGGGTCAGGCTAGATTACTCACCCCTGGAGACAACATCAGAGTTCAGTTCACTGCACCCGAGTACTGTGCACCTGAAATTCACAGCAGTGATTTTGTGACCACTGCCACTGACATGTGGTCTGTAGGTGTTCTTGCATATGTTCTCCTTAGTGGACTTAATCCATTTGCTGCTGAATCAAGCCTGAAAATGATTGAGCACATTACAAATGCAGAGTATGTGTTTGATAGTGAAGCCTTTAAAGAAACCAGTCTTGAGGCTATGGACTTTGTTGACAGGCTGCTGACTAAAGACCGCAAACTGCGTATGACAGCCTCTGAAGCTTTGGAGCATCCTTGGCTTAAGATGAAACTGGAATACGTTAGTTCAAAGGTCATCAAGACTTTGAGACACAGACGATACTACCAAACACTGGTGAAAAGGGAATGGAGCACAGTTACTTCATCAGCACGTGTTGCCTATGGTGGTGGCTACAGAAACCAGAGAAATGTTTCAATTGGTAGGGTCAAAGTTGCACATCCTGAACAAGGCCTGAGAGCAGGTCCAGTCATGCATGGCTGTGCTGAAGAGGGTGGCCACGTCAGATTTGTGTGCTACATTGAGAATTATGACCGAAACACTGAAGTGACCTGGTACTTTGGTTCTCGCAAACTGACAGCAAGCCATAAATATGAAATCAACTATGCTAATGGAGTTGCTAGCATCTATGTTAAAGACATTGAAGAATCTGATGATGGACTATACAGATGCAAGATTGTCAGTGAAGACAGAGAAGACAATGCTTATGCTGAGCTGTTTGTTGAGACTGTCAGGTCCTATCGTGAATACTATCTGGGACGCACACTGAAGAAACCAAAGCGTAGAATTGACAAAACCAAACTGTTGCAGAGGCCACCTGAGTTTACTTTGCCATTGTACAACCGTACAGCATACATTGGTGAAGATGTTCGCTTTGGAGTCACCATAACAGTCCACCCAGAGCCAAGTGTTACATGGTTGAAGGCTGGGCACAGAATCAAACCAGATCCTACTAAATACACATTTATAAGCGATAAGGGTCTTTATCAGCTGATGATTCACAACGTTGAGCTTAGTGATGACGCTGAATACACTGTTGTGGCAAACAACAAGTTTGGTGAGGACAGCTGCAAGGCACGGCTCACTGTTACTCCACACAAGGTTGCTGAAGACACCATGAGACCAATGTTCAAACGTCTCTTAGCCAATATTGAGTGTGTCGAGGGACAGAGTGTCCGATTTGACCTGAGAGTATCAGGAACTCCGACACCAACGCTTACATGGGAGAAAAATGGCAAACCTCTTGAGTTCAGACCTCAAGTTGAAGTTGTTGAAGAGGATGTAGATTATTATGTTCTACATATTAGAGAAACCCTAATAGAGGATGCAGGCACATACAGAGTCACTGCAACAAACACGGCTGGATCAGCAAGTTGTCAAGCTATTCTCAAGGTTGAACGCCTAACATACACAAGGAGAGAGTATAAGAGTGAGGAAGAGAGGCAGACATATGTACGAAGCCAAATAGAAAAGACTCTGAAATTGGCAGAACATTTCTCCAAAGCTGAAGTTATTGCACTCAATCCTGTAGCACAAGAAGCTTTAAAAGAAGCTGCTGAATTATATAAGCCTGCAGTGAGCACCAAGAATGTGCAGGGTGAGTTTGACATTTCTGAGAAAGATGAAGAAATAAAGAAAATGATACGTGAAGAAAAGCAGATACGCATGCCTTATGAAATCCCAGAGGTTCGTGCACATGATCCATCTGTCCTCAGTGAAGATAAGGTAATCAAACACTTTGTGGCCTTATCTGATATGAAATGGTACAGGAAGCTTCGGGACCAGTTTGAGATTTCTGAGCGCATGGAAAGAATTGTTCAAAAGAGACAGAGGCGTATTAGGCTTTCTAGATGGGAACAATTCTATGTTGTGCCACTGCCTAGAATAACTGATCAATACAGACCAAGGTGGCGCATTCCCAAATTTACACTAGATGATTTAGAGATCGTTCGACCAGCAAGACGATCGCCATCTCCTGAGTCAGTCGTGTCCTTCAAACAGAGAAGGCGTTCACTTGGAGACCTCTCAGATGAGGAGTTCCTCGAGTCTGTTGAGGACTACACAGCACTGAGAAGAACTGAAATGGAAAGACAGGAGCTTGAAGATGAACTTGAACTTGGCTTCTCTGCTTCCCCACCCAGTGGAAGCCCTGTCCGCTTTGAGTTGTCTGCACTGCGTCGTGCATCACCAAGACCAGTTCAGAAAGCTGAAGTAAGACACAAGGAAGAGCACATCAAATATGTGACAACAACAGAGCAAGCTCGAGGCTCTCCACCTCCAATTTCACATTTCTTGAGGAGGAGGAGATCCTTGTCTCCATCATACATTGAACTAATGCGTCCTGTCTCTGAACTCATCAGACAACCTCGAGCACGTGTCTCAACAGAGGTTGAAGGTGAAATCATTGAAAGGAGATCACCTACCCCTGAGAGGACACGTCCTCGTTCTCCGAGTCCTGTATCCACCGAGAGGAGATCTTCCAGATCCTCCTCTAGATTTGAAAGATCTGCTAGATTTGACATCATGTCTAGATATGAAGCAAGAAAAGCTGCCCTTAAATCAGAGCGCAAGTACCAGGTTGTGACACAGGAACCCTTCAGTCTTGACCATGCTCCTCGTATCACAGTAAGAATGCGTTCTCACCGTGTACCGTGTGGTCAAAATACTAAATTTACTTTGAATGTTCAATCCAAGCCAGATGCTGAAATACAGTGGTTCCATAATGGACAGCTAATACAAGAATGCAGCAAATACCAATTCACAAACATGAGTGGAGTCCTGTCTCTCCAGATTAATGACTGTCAGGACGAGGATAGTGGAACGTATCGTGCCTTCTGCACAAACTCAAAGGGTGAGGCATCAGACTATGGAACCCTGGATGTTTCTGGAGGAGCATTTACAACATACTCCTCAAGACGTAAAGACCAAGAGGTCATAACGCCATTTGTACCTGATATTACAAAGACAGATTATTATCATGTATCATCATTTAGGGCGTCCTCTGCCTCAGAGACTCACTTGGAGATCAAAGAAAGTAAAACAAAACTAACAGAGACACATGAAGTATCTGCCTCTGAAAAGTATGCATCTGCTGAATACTTATCATCAGCTTCATATTCGTCCTCTGAAAGATTTACATCAACTGAAAAACATGTCTCATCATCTGCAGCAATGGTAAAAGAGTCAGCAGCATCTGTAGTGTCAAAGAAATCTAAAGCTACAGTTTCAGCCAAAATACTCACAAAACCTCAGTCTTTAACTGTATCTAAGGGAGACTCTGCACGATTTGTATGTGATATTGATGGCGAGCCAGCACCAAGTGTCACATGGATGCATCAGGGAAGAACAATCGTCTCATCACACCGTGTACATGTGACAACAACACAGTACAAGTCTATATTTGAAATTTCCTCAGTCGAGTATTCAGATGAAGGCAGCTATACTGTAGTTGTGGAAAATTTTGAAGGAAAGCAAGAGGCAAGGTTTACTTTGACAATTCACAAGCCAGTACCTAAGGAGAAAGTGAAAACACCATTACCTTCAGTGAAGTCACCAGAACCTTCTGTTAAAACTCCTGCACCTACTGTGGCATCTCCATCGCCATCAATTAAGTCTCCAGAGCCTTCTGTGAAATCTCCTGCACCTTCAGTTAAATCTCCAGAGCCTTCTGTGAAATCTCCAGTGCCATCAGTTAAATCTCCAGAACCTTCTGTGAAATCTCCAGAGCCTACTGTGAAATCTCCTGCACCATCAGTTAAATCTCCCGAGCCTTCTGTAAAATCTCCTGTGCCATCAGTTAAATCTCCAGAGCCCAAAATTAAATCACCAGAACCCACTGGTGTAAAGTCTCCTGAACCCCGAATTAAGTCACCGGAAGGCGTTAAATCACCACTTAGAGTAAAGTCACCGGAGCCAGCCACCTCCATCCAGAGAGTGAAGTCTCCACCTCCCATCAAATCTCCTGAACCAACCACTGCTCAACGAGTAAAGTCTCCAACAGCTGTGAAATCTCCTGAGCCAATAACCTCACCCCCCAGGGTAAAATCTCCACCTCCTGTTAAGTCTCCGGAACCAGTTACCTCCCCTCTGAGAGTAAAATCCCCTACAGGAATTAAGTCTCCTGAACCTCAGAGAGCCAAATCTCCACCAACAGTCAAATCTCCTGAGCCACCTAAAAGAGTTAAATCTCCACTTACAGTGAAATCACCACCAAAAATCATTCAGCAACTCAAAGCCGAAGCTTTTGAAGACAAAATTAAGATGGTCTGTGTAGCTGAGAGCTCTGTCACAGAAGTTGTGTGGTACAAGGATGGCAAAAAATTAACTCAAAGTAGTCGTTACCAGATTCAAACATCTGCTGATGGAACTTGCTGTTTCTATATTTCTGATGTTACTGAGAGAGACCAAGGCGAATACTCCTGTGAAATTATAGGTGAAAGTGGAGCAGTGTCAAGATCATCATTTTCTTTTGTTGGTCAACTGTTTCAAGCCATCTACAAAAAAATAACACTGTTTGTGTCTACGCACAAGGCTGTTCAAGGTAAATTTCGTTTTGGGTATTTGGATATCAAATAATCTGTTGATGAATTGACTTAACTTTTCAACACTGCAATAATGTCTTTTTCCTTGATTCTTTTTTTTAGAATCTGTGTCTACCCAAATACGTGGCGGGGCTGAAATGTTACTTAAGAGAGAGAGTGCCGCCGTTAGCAGCATGCAGGAAAGTTTCTCTTCAAAATCCATCCAGATGGAGAGCGCAATGCAAGAATCATCCTTCAGCAAGTCTGCAATGGCTGAGATGAAATTTGAATCTATGTCAATGTCTAGCAAGTCCTCTATGACGTCTGAATATGCTATGAGCACGAGCAGTGTAATGTCAAGTCACTCACACGCTGAGGGATCTTCAATGAGAGGATTCCTGCACAGTTCACAAGGTGTGGATCACAAGGAAAACTCTGCATTTGGTTTGCAAGCTTAAAAGACTCATCTTTATCATAAATATTAGTGTTTGTTTATTAAGAAATTATGCTTCCTAATATGAATAAATATATTTTCTGTCATGTATATTTCATAGGCTTAGCTCCAAGAATTGAAGCTCTTCCCGAAGATATCAGCATCGAAACTGGAAAGGTTATAACGGTAGCCTGTGCTTTCTCCGGAGAGCCAACACCTCGTATCGAGTGGTCACGGGGCGGAAGGACACTGCCTAGTGCGGAAGAGAGCAGCAGGTTCCATATTGAGACCACAGAAGACCTGACCACGCTCATCATCACTGGTGTGAAAGAGAGCGATGCTGGAACATACACACTCAGACTTTCTAATGAGCATGGATCTGACACAGCAACTGTTACAATCAGCATTCGATCAAAGTAAAAGCGATAACCTTAATTTTTACCCCCTTCCCTCAATAAGCGACGTTTTTTTTGTATTTATTAATGAACAGAAAAAATCTTGATAAGTACCTGTAAATATAAACTATTTTTATACCATACTTGACATCAATTTATGCCAAAAAGTCTAAAGTTATTATAGAATGTGTCATATTGGATACTTATGACTTCGGATTTTTGATCCATTTTTCTGTGACGTGTACATAATGTATATAGCCGAATTTAACGGTTATGAAAAATGTATGAATTGTTATTTATAACAATATTAACTGAAACAAATGAAACTTAATGTTTATCAGGAGAAAGTTTCACATGGAACGAATACCCTGTTAAACCTGAAACTAAACTCTGTGCCTCAACAGTAAGTTGAAGTCTTAAGATTGCCTCAACAGGTAGAGAGGCTCCCTGTTGATGTTACACTAAATCTGAGAGACAACGTCATACATGCACGTTTACACGTGCAGTGGTATTATTACCACACTCTTATGCATTGTTACTTGAACGTAAGACCTTGAGTGCTGTTTGCATACTACCCTCATGTAAGCAGGACGACTGGGTCTTGTGTTCAGACTGATTATGTCATATCACCATTTTAATGACATGCTCAAGGTGCGAGCGGCCTGCACTTTGAGCTAAAATGTTTAATGTGCTCTGTTTCTGGCAAGGGACTGCATGAATAAACTTTAAAAAAAATAACATCACCTGGCCACTAAAGAAAGTTTATCTTGTACTTCCTTGCAGAAGCAGAGCCTCCTCTCGGAGGTTTGCTTTGATGCATTGTGTTTGTGTGTTAGCTTAGAATTCACCTTGTCAGTTGTTGGGCAAGCAAGAAAGTGCGCCACAGCGACACCACCTGCTGTGCAATGGAGAAAACGGTTTAGTGTCTAAATGCCCTGCACTTTGGTTTGATTTTATGTAGAATTGTAGTATTATCTATATACGCAACCTCCTTGAGTATTAATGAATCAATAAAGCATGTTCTCAGCACAATAACTGTCTTGTCTCAGTGTGATATTTATTTATGGTGCAATGATTTAATTATTTTGATCTTCAAACACAATATTACTGCATAAGGATTACTACAGTGGTTGTATAGCTACATCAATATACAATGATATGTATAAACACAACGTTTCTGACAATCAGAAATAAAAACTACACAGAATACAAATAAGTAATACACTACTTTATCAAAGTTTTACAACACTTGACTGAAATGTTTCTAATGGTCTTAAAAATATTTTAATCTGAAGGCCCGTGCTTAAATGTTTGAAATTACTTTTGTAGACAAACTATAATTGGGGCAAAATATTAAGTTCTTTCATTAAAAACCTAAAATTATAAATAATATACTTATATATTAAATGATATATTTTCAATTTTTTTCTCAGTCGAACCTCCTTGACCTATCTCAGGGGGTACCTCACATAAATAATTTAGAAGATAGATAGATCTCACAAAATCCAGCAGTAGCCACAAACTTAACAGTAACTATATAAGGCATGCAAAATGGCTACTAAAGCTTTCAGAGTAATAAGCTTAAATATAAATGAAAAACTCCTGTGCAAATTGGTCCTGTACGGATTGGAGTGCAAAGTGTATAGTGTATGTTAATGTTTATAACGATAAGGATATCAGCTCTACTTATATCAGTAGTATTTTACATGGTTATTGTTATTATAACCTGTTACTGGACCGTCATCTGGTAATTTTTAATTTGGTACATAAAATCTGTCCATTTTACAAACATTATATTGCCAAAAGTTTTGGGACACCTGCCTTTATATGCACATTAACCTGATTGACATTTCATTCTTAATCCATAGGGTTAAATATGGAGATTTAATGACAAAAATTTGCATAATTTAAAGGATAGTTAGTTTTAATTATATAATTAAAAACACAATACACTTTTAACTATGTCTTAATTAAGTTAAATTTTTTAAAAACATTTTATTAAAAATCTTGCTATTATTTTGAAAAAAAAAAGTGTAAAATGTTTGGACAAATCTGCTTTTACACTATTTTAACCAGCAGGGGTCGCCAGCGTGTGTGACGTTTCGAACTGCTTCGAAAAACTGAATCAATTTTTAAAGCAATTGGTTCAATTGATTCAAAGCTTCGAAAACCTTTGTTTCTCCCATCAATAATCTCTAGTCAAGATTCAAGATTCAAGAATATTTTATTGTCATTCTAAACAATACACTACAAGAAGTGCAATGCAGAACGAAATTACGTTGCATAGGACCACCACAAAAACACACAAGTAAACATCATCAGCAGTCATATATAATGAGAATAAATATACTATCAATAATAATAATAATAATAATAATAATAATAATAATAGTATTTACAACAGGCTGTGTAGAATATTTACAAGTGAAAGGCTAAACCAATTAATTGGTAGGGATGGCTCCCGCGAAACTGACGTTTCGACACTGTGTCGAGATCCCGAAGCGTAAATGTTTCGAAACACTGCTCCGAAATGTGATTCGAAACACCCATGTCACGCGATGAAGTGATTCGAAACACCAAGCGGTGCATTTCACAAGTATTTCGAAAGGTGGCATACCTGTCGAATCTGCGTCGAATCTTAAACTGACAGGGTAGGAAACAAATCTGACAATACCTCATAGATGCGCTTTTGGCAAGATCAAATACTATAAATTACTGAAAAGAAGTAATTTTTCCTCATATGTATGTAACACTTAGGCTACTTACAAAAAATTCATGCCAGCACCTTGTGTGAGAATGTTTTCAAAGGCTGGAGAAATTATATGTAAAAAAGAAGCTGGTTTAGTTTATCAACACAGAACAATTTATATATTTGAATAAAGATCTTTATATGTAAACAATGTGGCATATTATGGCTTGATATATTTTATGAATCTCTTATTATTTATTTGGTATATCTCTATCCAATTTTTTTATTTTATTAAATAGACCCGAATAGCCTATAGTTATCGACAATTGTGAGCCTAAAAGCTCATGTAGTTGTCAAACAGATGTTAAAACAACAACAAAAAATATTTTATGATGATGATGCGCATGCATTTCCCGGGTTCGATCCTAAGATCTACGTTTGAGAGTCTAAAGCACTATCCACTCTCCCATTCTATCACTAGTGTGTCAATCAAACAACATATGATATGGGATACAATTTGTCAGCGCTCGTCTAAAATCTTGTCAAGGCTGCTTCATGTAAAGACATGCCAACGACCGCTAGGTGTCACTGTGGAGGCGGTTTCGGATTGATGTTTCGAAGCCTCGAAACATACGGCACAATTGATTGTTTTAGTGTTTCACGAAGCCTCGCTCTGCCCACCACTATTAATTGGTCCAATACACTGTAACACTCACAAGTTTCAAGTAAACTGACTCACTCAACGAACCCTGAACAATGCTGCAGTAAGCCTTTAAATAGGCTAAGCCACTTAGTAGGACTAAACCAAAAATATAGGAAAAGGTAACATAGGAAATTAACAAACTTAAACAAATACATTGCAAATGCAAAAAAATGACTTTCATAATATAAAAAAACATAAACATCTAGGTAGAGAAAACAATAATGTAAAATATAGCTGTAGACAGCGATACGAGGCCAAGCAACAATGGTCCTGCAACACGCAACGAAGCTGAAAGGACATGCAATTGAAGAATGCAATGTAGCAGATATGTATGGGAACTATCAGCACACAGGACTCAGAGATGAGAATGAACATAATGAAAAAAATTTTTTTTTGAAGTATAATATTTATGTGCATGTTGAAAGAAGGACCGATTAGTCCAATGCTGACCTAAAAAACAATTGAACCACTAAAGCATCATACATGTTACACATGAGACTTAAACCAAAAGAGCACAAACGAAATAATACCTCTTAAAATAATAAAGTAAAATACAAATAATGAATTGAAGCTTTTGACTCTAAAGTAAGAGACTTCAATTGCTGCCCTAGCCAGGATTTGAACCCATGATCTCCAGGTGTCATGCCTGTCACTCATCTGGTTGAGCTACAGGGGAGACATACATACAGACAGCTGCTTAAGTTAGATTGCTGAAGTGACAATGTGTATGTTCAAGTTTGGAGAGATTTTTCTCAAGAAGAGAATATTTTTTAAAACCCCTGTAGGTAGTCAAACCTGTTCGAACATTTGACTCTACATGACACAAATTTGTCAACCATTTTGATTGCCGCCGTATGGTGGATTTGAACCCGCAACCTCTGGATTTCATGCCCATCACGCATTTGGTTGAGCTACTGGGAAGGCATAGATTACCCCATCAAATATTCTCCATAGAAGTTTAGTTGATTAAATGGTTTAAAAGTTATTCCTGTTGACAAATGTATTACTTTTGAACAAAGATAAATATCAAAATTATGTTTGGTCATTTCTATGTGGCTCGGTCCAAAGATAATCTGAGCCAAATTGTGTAACAATTCAACAAACACTGCAAAAGTAGTAGCAAAAAAACTGAATACTGTACTTTTCAAAATGGCCGCTACTGCATATTTGAACTGGTGATGATGCTTGGCCACCAAATTACTGCAAGCCGTGCAGAACATGGAAAACAGACTGGTTGAGAATAATAGGTGAGAATAAACTCAAAACAAATATTAATAGAAAAACATAACACATGCATCAGACGGGATTCGAACCCTCAACCTCTGAGTTTTGATGCATGCGTTTAATAGACTGCGCTACACAGGCAGTGTAGCCAGCCAAGGTTTTCAGAGCTCCAAACATTCAAATGGCACAATCAAGGAAGGTGCAGACATGACATTGCAGAGCAGAAATAACAAAATTACAATTTATATGAGAATCAGATAGTTTAAGTGAGAACAGTTAAAGTTAAAGTCAAGAAAAACATGTTGTATAGGAATGCACAACATGTTATAATACAGTCATAATAATTTTAATGAGACAATGTCACAGGGACAGTCAACTTTGGACAGGTATTTCTCGGGAATGGCAGAGAATATCAAAAATGTGTTTGGTCATTTCTGTGCGGATTGCTCCAAAGTTTATGTGAGCAGAGCCTGGCATAAAAAAGACTTAATTTGCAAAAGTAGTAGCGAAAAAACTACTTCACATATGCTATGAAATAAGACATGAACAGAATGTTGAAAACTGACAAATGAGATATCGTTGCAATCGACATAAACCAGTGAATAAAAATTCACAAAGAAAATGAATATCAGACAAAGTTTTCAGAAGTTATGGGCTGTTTTATATAGTTTATGAACCCTAGGTGGCGCTGTCTTCAGATTTCCCAGGTACCTTTAGGACATCATACCAATGCTTCCTACCGATTTTTGTGCCGATACATTATATAGAATAATAGTTATCCCAATTTAAAACAAAATTCAAAATAGTGTACAGGCGGTTTGGTAATTTCTGGCATAATATATATCGACAGATTTGTCATGAGCCAAGGAATCCATAGACACCAAGATCATAATTTTCTATCAAACATTTCAATAGTTATGGGCAAAAATAGCCATTTTTCATATCTCATGACCCATAGGTGGCGCTGTCCTCAAATTTGGCATGGTACCCCAGTTCATGGTCCTTATGAAGGGTACCAAGTTTCATTTCAATTGATCAAAGAATGACCGAGATAATGACTCAGAACGAATTTTGGGTCGACATCGATAAATGTACGCATTTATAACTTTTGAACAAAGATAAAAATCAAAATTCTGTCCGGTCATTTCTCTGCGGCTCCGTCCAAAGAAAATTTGAGCCAAATTGTGTAACAATTCAAGAAACACTGCAAAAGTAGTAGCAAAAAAACTGAATACTGTACTTTTCAAAATGGCTGCTACTGCATTTTTGAAATGGTGGTGGCGATTGGCAACCAAATTATGACAAGCAGTGCAGAACATGGAAAACAGACTGGTTAAGAATAATAGGTGAGAATTAACTCCAAACAAAATCTTATTAGTAAAACATAACACATGCATCAGGTGGGATTCGAACCCTCAACCTCTGAGTTTTGATGCATGCGTTTAGTAGACTGCGCTACACAGGCAGTGTAGCTAGCCAAGGTTTTCAGAGCTGCAAACATTCAAATGGCACAATCAAGGAAGATGCAGACATGACATTGCAGAGCAGAAATAACAAAATTACAATTTATATGAGAATCAGATAGTTTAAGTGAGAACAGTTAAAGTTTAAGTCAAGAAAAACATGTTGTATAGGAATGTACAACATGTTATAATACAGTCATAATAATTTAATATGACAAAGAGACAATGTCACAGGGACAGTCAACTTTGGAGAGGTATTTCTCGGGAATGGCAGAGAATATAAAAAATGTGTTTGGTCATTTCTATGCGGATTGCTCTAAAGTTTATGTGAGCAGAGCCCGGCATAAAATAGACTTAATTTGCAAAAGTAGTAGCGAAAAAACTACTTCACATATGCTATGTAATAAAATATTAACAGAATGTTGGAAACTGACAAATGAGATATCGTTGCAATCGACAGAAACCAGTGAATAAAAATTCACAAAGAAAATGAATATCGGACAAAGTTTTTAGAAGTTATAGGCTGTTTTATATAGTTTATAAACCCTAGGTGGCGCTGTTTTCAGATTTCCCAGGTACCTTCAGGACATCATACCGATGCTCCCTACCGATTTTTGTGCCGATACATTATATCGAATAATAGTTATCACAATATATGACAAAATTCAAAATGGTGGACAGGCGGTTTGGTAATTTCTGGCATAATATATATCGACAGATTTGTCATGAGCCAAGGAATCCATAGACACCAAGAGCATAATTTTCTATCAAACATTTCAAAAGTTATGGGCAAAAATAGCCATTTTTCATATCTCATGACCCATAGGTGGCGCTGTCCTCAAATTTGACATGGTACCCCAGTTCATGGTCCTTATGAAGGGTACCAAGTTTTATTTCAATTGATCAAAGAATGACCGAGATAATGACTCAGAACGAATTTTGGGTCAACATCGATAAATGTACGCATTTATAACTTTTGAACAAAGATAAAAATCAAAATTCTGTTCGGTCATTTCTATGCACCTCGGTCCAAAGATTATCTGTGCCAAATTGCGTAACAATGCAATGAACGCTGCAAAAGTAGTAGCGAAAAAACAAAATACTGTACTTTTCAAAATGGCCGCTACTGTAATGGGTGGAGTCTTAATGTAAGGTGTTCATTGTAATGAGCGTGAGGAGAGCAATCAGATGTACTAAGTAGAATTTTTGTTGATCAAATTATTCTAGAGTTATAACCATTTGAATATTGAATTTTTGAAGTGTTGGTGGCGCTATAGAGTTAATGCTAGAGACCCCATATTTGGTCACATAACTATTTTTTTCATTTTCCTATGTACGGTTCATAGGGCTGCCATAGACTCCCATTGGGGAAGAAGAAATATAATAATAATAATAATAATAATAATAAATATAGCTGCAAGCAGCAACACGGGGTCAAGCACCTTCGGCGCAATGCACACACAGCACAGCAAGCACACAAAGCACAGCAAATTCACAATGCACAGCAAGCACACAAAGCACAGCAATTACACAAATCACAGCAGGCACACAAAGCACAGCAAGCTCACAAAGCACAGCAAGCACACAAAGCAAAGCAAGCACACAAAGCACAGCAAGCTCACAATGCACAGCAAGCACACAAAGCACAGCAAGCTCACAATGCACAGCAAGCACACAAAGCACAGCAATTACACAAAGCACAGCAAGCTCGCAAAGCACAGCAAGCACATAAAGCACAGCAAGCACGCAAAGCACAGCAAGCACACAAAGCACAGTAATCTCACAAAGCATAGCAAACTCACAAAGCACAGCAAGCACACAAAGCACAGCAAGCTCACAAAGCACAGCAAGCTCACAAAGCACAGCAAACTCACAAAGCACAGCAAGCACACAAAGCACAGCAAGCTCACAAAGCACAGCAAGCTCACAAAGCACAGCAAGCTCACAAAGCACAGCAAGCTCACAAAGCACAGCAAGCACACAAAGCACAGTAAGCACACAAAGCACAGCAAGCACACAAAGCATAGCAACAAAAAAAGCACTGCAAGCACACAAAGCACAGCAAGCTCACAAAGCACAGCAAGCTCACAAAGCACAACCAGCACACAAAGCACAGCAAACTCCCAAAGTACAGCATGCACACAAAGCACACAAAGCACAGAAAGCACAGCAAGAACCACCACAATGCAGAGCAACAACAGCAAACATGGAAAAATAGAACACATTTGAACTACAGACAGGTTGAGAAGAACTGATGAGGAAGAACAAAATACCTGACTCAGGTGGGATTCAAACCCAGGAACTCAGAATCTCAATACATATGATTAACTTGATGCGCCACTCAGATGACACAGCTCATGAGGCAGCAGAAAAGAGATTAGAAAGCTACAAGGATTAACATATGTCAAATTATTTTATAAACCCTAGGTGGCGCTGTATTCTGACTTCTCAGGTACCTTCAGGATATCATGTCAAAGCTCCTTATCAATTTTTGCGCAGATATGTCCAATAGTTCAAAAAATATAACAATTTATGTCAAATTTCAAAATGGCGGACAGGCGGTTTGGTCAAACCCGGCATAATACACATCGACAGATGCGGCATGAGGTAAGCAATCCATAGACATCAAGATCATAATTTTCTTACAAACAGTTCAGAAGTTATGGGCAAAAATAGCCTATTTTCCTATCTCATTACCCATAGGTGGCGCTGTCACCAAATTTGGCATGGACCCCAAGTTCATGGTCGACATGAAGTGTACCAAATTTCATTTCAATTGATCAAAGAATGACCGAGCTACAGCTTCAGAACCATTTTTGCGTCAACCTCGTTAAGTTTGCGCATTTATTACTTTTGAACAAAGATAAATATCAAAATTCTGTTCAGTCATTTTTATGCGGCTCACTCCAAAGATCACCTGTGCCAAATCTCATAAGAATTGAACCACATTTGAAGGAGGAGTAGCGAAAAAACTAAATACTGTACATTTCAAAATGGCCGTTACTGTAATGGGTGGAGTCTTACTGTAAAGTATCAAATTCAATAAGCGGGATGAGAGCAATCACGTGTACTAAGTAGAATTTTCATAGATCAAATGGTTCACTATTTATGACAGTTTGAACATTGATTTTTTGCACTGCTGGTGGCGCTATAGAGTTACTGCTAGACACCCCATTTTTGGTCACATGACTATTTATGATCACCTCTACAACTGTGCCAAATTTCATCATTTTCCTATGTACGGTTCATAGGGCTGCCATAGACGCCTATGACTAAGAAACGGCAGAATAATAATAATAATACTAACAATTCCAATAGGTGTCTCAGCACCTTCGGTGCTTGACCCCTAAATATAGCTGCAAGCAGCGATTCGGGGCCAAGCACCTTTAGCGCAATGAGCACCCAAAGCACAGCAAGCAACATAGAAGGTATCAATCACCCAATGCTCACTGACCACACAAGGTGCATCAAGAACACAAAGCGCAGCAAGTACCCAAAGCGTTGCAATGACAGAGCAGAACCACCGCAGTGCAGAGCAGCAACAGAAAACATGGCAAAAATAGAACATATGTGAACTACAGACAGGTCAAGAAGAATAGGTGGGAAAGAACAAAACTTTAATAGAAGAAATTAACACCTGCCTCAGGTGGGATTCGAACCCATGAACTCAGGATCTCTATGCATACGACTTAGTGGATGCGCCACTCAGCAGACACAGCTCAAGGGGCAGCAGGAAAGAGATTACAGAAATGCAAGCATTGACATATGCCAATCACCAAAGATGTAGAAATGACACCGCAGAGCAGAAATCACAGAAATACAATGTATATAAGAATCAAAAAGCTCAAGTGAGATTGAAGACAAGAAGAACATTCCGTAGAGTAACGCTATAAAATGTAATATAAAGTAATTAACTATGACAAATAGACAACATCACAGGGACGATCAACTTTACAGAGGTTTTTCTCAAAAAAATTCCTAGGTGCAAGAAAAATCTGTTCAGTCATTTCTGTGCGGATTGCTCCAAACATTATACGAGCAGAACCTGGCATAAAATAAACAAAATTTGTAAAAGGAGTAGCGAAAAAATCATTTACCATATGCCTTACAATAACACATGAACAGAATGATGGAAAATGACAAACGAAGTATCGTTGCAATCGGCATAAACCAGTGAATACAATTTCACAAAGAAAATTAATATCCGACAAAGTATTCAGAAGTTATGAGCAGTTCTATAAGAACTGTTATATTTTATAACCCCTAGGTGGCGCTGTATTCTGACTTCCCAGATACAATCAGGACATCATGCCAAAGCTTCCTACCGATTTTTGCGCCAATATATCCAATACTTCAAAAGTTATAACAATTTATGACAAATTTCAAAATGGCGGACAGGCGGTTCGGTCAAACCCGGCATAATACACATCGACAGATGCGGCATGAGGTAAGGAATCCGTAGACACCAATATCATAATTTTCTGACAAACGATTCAGAAGTTATGCGCAAAAATAGCCTTTTTTACTATCTCATGACCCATAGGTGGCGCTGTCACCAAATTTGGCATGAACCCCCAGTTCATGGTCGACATGAAGCGTACCAAATTTCATCTCGATTGATCAAAGAATGACCGAGATACAGCTTCAGAACCAATTTTGTGTCAATCTCGTTAAGTTCACGCATTAATTACTTTTAAATAAAGAAAAATATCAAAATTCTGTTCAGTCATTTCTATGCGGCTCACTCCAAAGATCACATGTGCCAAATCTCATAAGAATTGAACCAAATTTGAAGGAGGAGTAGCGAAAAAACGAAATACTGTACATTTCAAAATGGCCGCTACTGTAATGGGTGGAGTCTTACTGTAAGGTATTAAAAACAATAAGCATGAGGAGAGCAATCACGTGTACTAAGTAGAATTTTCATAGAGCAAATGGATCATGAGTTATAACCATTTGAACATTGAATTTTTGAGATGATGGTGGCGCTATAGAGTTACTGCTAGAGACCCCATTTTTGGCCACATGACTATTTATGACCACCACTACAACTGTGCCAAATTTCATCATTTTCCTACATACGGTTCATAGGGCTGCCATAGACACCAATGGCTAAGAAGAAGAAAAAAGTACAATTCCAATAGGTGTCTCAGCACCTTCGGTGCTTGACCCCTAATAAGAAAACCATCAATTGCAATAGTGGCCTACCGCCCTGTGGGCTTGGCCCCTAAAAAATATTAAGTATGTAAATTCCCTCAATTTCAAGTTCAACTGTGGGCTCCCCCTGTTCAACTAAACAGTTGAACTGCGCCTTCTAGTGGCGGGATACAAAATGGCGGAAGTAAATGCAACTCAGTTTGACTGTTTCGAATGGAATGATGAACCAATACGTAAGTATATCTGTTTGTATATGTAAATGGATGTATTTAACAGAATAAAAAGAAACGTTTAACTTGAACACTTGTTTTACGTTTTTTTTTATATTGCACAAACACATTAACAAAACATTTAACTTTTAAACATTTAACCAAACAAACAAAGAGTCAGGGATGTGGACAAATCCGCCTCAAACAACACACACACAGGTGGAACTACAAACATTTCTGTGTTAACTGATGGATATTTTTGCGCAAGACAGAGATGGATGTAAAAGGTTTGTGAGCTGATGTAGCGAGTCCAAATCAAAATAAAAGTCCTTTCATAATAAGAGTCACTTGTCACAGGCGAGGAGCAACCTGGGAGCAACCTTCCGATCGCTGATGAAGCCAATAGACCCTTTTACTGTTTGTACACAATGATGACGTGGCAACGTATGCGCGCGCATTTAGGCAACGGAAGTATCGTAAGAATCAAAAGTGAAGCAACACAAACAGTAAGTTATTTTAAAAAAGTTGATTTTATGAACATTTTCAACACAGCTACCAGATCCGTGTACTATAGGGGAGTGGATAGAAGACGTTAGCAGATGGCCAAAAATAAAGTTGCCAGATACATATATACGTATATTAGTATATTATATTTGTGCAACCAAACGCAACAACCAGACAATTTGATGCTGGGAAACCGTTTTAATAAACTTGCTACCACGTTAGAACCAATGGGGAATAACACCACTTCCGTTGCCCAAATGCGCGCGCAGGCTATTTGATCACGTGAGCTGTAAAAGGGTCTATACAGAAGTGACTTAAACTGCAATTCATCGACTGGCCGCTTGAGGCTGGCTCCAAAAGGAAGTCAATTCCCATAGACCTCCATGTTGTTTGGTACAAAAAAGTTTTTGGTCTGTATAGCTAATTTTGCCCTTCATGACAACTTTGAGGGGGTGACTTTTTTAACTCGTCCGTTTAATTATATTAAGCTTTAAACTTCTGCATAATTAAGGGCGTGGGCATTTGAGTGAGGGGTAAACGGCCCTCTTTACCCATTTTCGGTTTTCCACGAGTCTATGGTCACAGGTCTCCGTGACAGTCATGTTTATTTTATGAGTTGATGATAAAGAAAACAAATCAACTATTGTCATATTTATTTACTGTTTATTTATTGTTTAATAAAATGTGTATTATATTTTAAATAAAAGAGATCACAACTATTATTATTATTATTATTTTAAAGTAGAGTAACTGACATCAAGAACTAAAAAAATTGTGTATAAACGTAAATTTGTGGTGTTTACTGTCAGTATCCTTTAGCTGATTCCAGTTAGGCTTTCGTCTCCCGTTGTATATGGAAAATATGAGTGAGCGAGTGTACATCGAATGTACCCTCAAAATCAGAGTGCATTGAGGGTAAAAAGTAGTGAATCAAATGTAGGGAATTAAGTTGTTCACTCAGCTTTCGGACACCACTACAAAATGGCCGACATCCGATATAGTGCGCTATATAGTGGATAGGGAGCTGTTTCGGACACAGCTTGGGTAACGGTGCTAGCTCCGCCTGTACTTCGAATTCATGGACGATGCCAGACTTTTGTGCTGCGTATGGATGTTAGGCCTATTAGCGATATGTATTATATTTAGAAAAAGTAGATTTTCTTAATATCAAAACTTTAAAGCAACACTATGTAGTTTTTTTACCTTTAAATAATGTCTCTAAAATTATTTCAGTGATAGAACAACTTTTAACTGGACAAATTGTACTGTTGCTGCAACCTGAGCAGTCTCCTAGCTGCTACAAGCTCACTCTGAAAGTGGCAGTGGAGGGTAGGAAACACAGCCCCGCCCCTCCTCCTGCCTGCAGAAGAGTGTCTGAAACCACACACTGTTGCCCTTTTTAACCACATGGGGGAGCTGTAAGTCATTTTTACATGGAAACTACATAGTGTTGCTTTAACATTTCTCTAGACTCAATGCTAAATACATGTCTTACCGTTAGAACGGGAAAAAAACCTAGAAAATTGCATTCATGACGATTTATGATGATTTTATTTCTGTTACACATTTGCCTACATTGACGCTGATGCGTTAAAGAGGATGGCTCCCCAGTTTCAAGATGGCAGCTCTATTTGATGCATTAGTTCCAAAGAACTGCCGTAGCTAAGGTTACATCTAGTGCATATGGGGACCATCAATGCTCACTGGTTTTTGCGTTGCATTGTAGGAATTTTTAGGTAACTTATGTTTCAGTGCACTGAAAGGATTTTGTGATTGAGACTGCCCTTAAAATGTCCGAGTCCCAGATCAGTTCCCAGACTACTAAACAAGGATGATGGTTGAAACAGCCTAGGAAGAACCGACAAGCAGGTGTCAAGATACTGCGAGAGCTACTGTATTCGAAATTAGACTTTATCATATGATTTCTCAAATCGCTCTTGCTGTACTTTGGTGTCATCGGCCTGTCAGTTCTTGCAACACCGCTTGAAGTTGAACAAGCCTAATTTGTTGTCTTAAATTATCCACCAATCCAGTGTAGTGCTGCAACGACGCGTCGACGTCATCGATTACGTCGACTATGAAAATACGTCGACATGCGTAAAATGCGTCGACGCGTCGCTGTTTACATTCATTTCGCGTAATGGCGGCTTCTGCTCCTGGCAGTGTTATCCATACATTGATTTGTTTGTGTGCGCCACAAAATCAACAATGGCCGCAACATTTAACGTTACATTTTTATTTTCATTTAAAACGGCTTCATTTATTGTTGTGCGCGCTCGGTGGTGCCTCTCTTGTGCACGCGCGCTCTCTCTCTTTCTCTACGTGAAGCCCCTAGACAGCGCCTCTCATACATGCCACTGAATGAAAGAATAAAAGTTGGCTGTGTTTTGTACTTGCATTTTCAAGTAAACGTCAGATGTTACTGGCAGAGAAGACGACTGATTCGAGTTTATCATGAAAGATTAGCAGTGTTTTCCCACACAAACAGGTTATGTGCTTGTGCGCGAGCTCTCTCTCCTATGCCCGCGAATGCCTTCTGTAGTAACTCTGTGTAATGGCAATTTTTTAATTTGCGCCGAATTGTGAGTTGTCATGCCACCGGGTTGAAGGTTGCTGCTGCCAGCACTTATTCAGCCCCACTCGCGTAATTTGCCGGCTTTAAAAATGTTAGCGCAAGACGCACGGGTTGCTTTTCAAAGCGCTCGCCTGTGAACACAGAGTTTAGATTCAGATGCGTCTGAATTTTATGGCGTTTGCCGCGCATCTAGATGCGCGACCTGATACGAACGGCCACTTAAATGAAAATGAGACAAATAATGAATGATCTATGAATAGTCTCACTCATCAGTTTATTTAAAACGTTTCATATGAATATAATGTTTTCTTAAGTAAAACAAGTCCATTCAATATTTGTTCTTTTATGACACAAGGTATTTGGCAATGTACATGATCCAAGTACTAAAAATTAAGATAAGGATTTTTTATTTTTCCTCCTGTTCCTCTGCATACTTGATAAATCTTGCTTGTGTATTGTATATCAGGAGTTTCTAAACTTTTTCAACCCAACAGGTAATCTCAAGACCCACCATTTTTTTAAAATAGAAATATAGGGGAAAACACAAACACATTTGTTCCCTTTTAGTAGCTTTTAAATATGTTTAATTGAATAATATAAAAATACCTTATCTTAGGGCTGCAAGATTAGAGCAAAACTCATAATTGTTTACTGTATTTGCATTGATTTGGAAATTATCTATTAAAAAAATACAATGAATTGCAAGGATGCAGAAAACAGTTCACTATTGCACACTTATGTATAGGCTACTGAGGATTTAACTGTATTATTTTAATATAGTCAGTCATGAACTAAAGTGGGCCGGTCTAAGTCATGAAACTCCAGGGCTGAAAATGAGTCCCACTCCGGCCCTGGGTGGTTTCCATTAGCTTAAGCCAGGACTAGACCTTAGTTTAATTAGGAAATATAATTAGTTTAAACAAACATGCCTTACTAAAAACATTACTTGTGTGCATTTTGAGGCCAAACTAAGGGCACTGGTATGTTTTAAGATATGTCAGTGCAAGATGTTTTCAGTTTGGACAGCTCTTATATTTATTTTAGTCTAGGACTAGTCTAATCCCTGTCTGGGAAACTGCCCCTATATATCTGACAACAGAACAGATAATATGTGAAAATAGCATTCAGTTGTGTTAAAATACAATAAAACAAACAATAACTGTCAGATCATCTGTAGAAAACAGATTATCCAACAGATTAAATAGCTAATCAAAAAAAGAACACTGTATTAATAATAAAAATAGTCGTTAGACTAGTCGACTAATCGGAAAAATAATCGCTAGATTAGTCGACAGAAGAAATAGTCGTTAGTTGCAGCTCTAATCCAGTGCTTTTTTAAATTAAGAATAAAATTTACAAAACAACTGAGAGAGTCAGCATAGTAAGGAATAATTGAAGACGTCAATTATTCTGCCTATACCACGGTTACCACAAATATTGCTCTGGCGCCGATTTTTAAGTAAGGTGACCAGACGTCCCTGTTTTCCAGGGACAGTCTTGTGTTTTTGGTGTTCTGTCTGAAGCTGTCCCTGGAAATGTCCCCGTTTTACAGCACGTCCAAAACAACCAGCAAATACACTGAAAACCCGATTAACATGTAGCCTTTGTAGTAGCAGACCGGAGCAATCATGTAATGATTATTTTCACCAGCAGAGGGGGCTGCGAGCTACACTGATTACTTAGTTGTGCGCCACTGATTTAGCGAATAAGGATTTACTAGGAGACACATAAGAAAGCGTCATCAAGTTATCATAAGATATGAAAACAGTCAAAGTTATCGGGGGTTAAGATACTAGCTACTCATGTTAAATTAAAGTAATAAACCAATGAAGTCAACTGATCACAGCATGGTAATGAGCATTTGTTTTGTGTAGGCTATATGTTTACATTTTGCATTATTCCTTCTATTCTTCACATTTACAAGGCAATGAAATCAATTAAAGTAGTACCTTAGAAGAATTTTTTTGATGAGCTATGTATCTGTGCATTGTATAAAAAGGGAAAAAAATATTTAGGCTACAGAAATTGTTAAATTAATTGAATTTAAAAAATTACTTTCTTTCTCAGTATTTTTCTCGGTACAAGTAGGTTTTCAGTACAAATATATATATTTTTTTATATCTTTTATATCAGGATGCATCTTGATGAGCAAAAAATCTGCCAATACTTAAACAAAAACTATCTTACCCCATTGGCAGATTTTTTGCATGTTTTAAGCACAAATTCACTTCAATTTATTATTTTTTGTCTTAAACAAAAAATGCTTAGGCAAGAAAATGCATCTTGATTTAAGAATTTTTTGATGTTTGTACTAAAAACAAAACAAAAATATTATATAAGTGAGAAGTAAGTAGGCTAAGTAAGTCAATTTTGCAGTGAACCCACAACAATAAAAAGAAAAACGTTTTATCCCCATTTAATCCATAGATGACAACAAATGAGATTTTAATGATATTTTGACCATTGAACTAGGAAATGTCTTCTATTATCTGGTCACCTTATTTTTAAGACATTTGATACGGTAAGTTATGTGTGCAGTTTACAGAAAAATATTATTTTTTTCGTGGAATAAAAGTGTGTAATTACGAATATTACATTAATTTTCAAAAGTGGGTCCAGAGATTATATCATAGTGTTTTAAGCACATCAATGATTTTTTTGTTATTTAACATTTTCAGAAACGAAATAAAGCTGTAATGTAACACAATGAACAAAATAAACATGAATTGAACCATTTTTGCTTATGTTCCCCAGTGCTTTTGATTTGCACATATTGGTGACGTATTACGAGAAAGGCGGGAGAAGTCATTGGTATGTACACAACACCACCAGTGGATGTCAGTGCTGCATAGCGGATATTTTTACCTGGGGCACGTTCAATCTCACACCGGTGCGCAACGTTTTGCTACGGTTTCCGGGTTGAACGACATGTTTCCTTGAAACGGTGTGCAACGGAATCCAACAGGTTTTAGAAGCGTTTTCTCTTGTTTGGTGGGTGTGTCAGAAATGTCAGCCCAATCAGCGGCAAGATGTATAAAACCACGCGATAGTAAAGAGACAGCTCTCTCAATGGGTTCAAGTTGGAATGTTGTCTTTCATTCTGGACGGCAAGGTCAGTGACTGTAACATCGAGGGTATTTTACAGTATTAAACACACATTTATAACGATTTCATCAGGCTTCAGAAACATTTAAAAAAGAACACAAAGCATGGCCTCTCAGCTACCGTAGTTGCAACTCTTGCGTCATCACAACAGGGTGTTCAATGCATCACCGTTTCTGTTTAATAATCGTTGTGCAACGTTCTGTCGGGGCTGAACGCAGCCCTGATGCATTGTGTTAAACAGGATCAGTTTTAAAAACATTTGACTGTAAAGTAAGTGTGTTACTGCGGACACTTGTTGTAAAGTTTGTCAACTCAAAGTAGAAATGCCGAGATGGTTTACACACTGCTATAATTAATTGGCGTAACACTATTACGTATGAAATCACGCAGGAGAAAATAAACATGAGCATATTTCTAGGATTATAACTGATTAGACCGCTCTATTTACTTTTCATATTACACTGTCCTTTTGAATTTAATTTCATAAATGTAGAAATTTGTAGGCCGTTCATGAACATTGACATTTGCAATAGTCTGCGACGTGAGATTAAATGATTAAAATGCAATCCGTAACTTTCTGGGTTGAAAATAACAGAAATTGAGCAAGTTAAAAATGTTGAGGAATGTCGTCTTACCTTACTCCATTTTGTGACGGTAACGTTAAGTTGAGTTGTCGGGTCAGTCGTTAGGCTACTGTGGACACTTCTGGACAAACAGCTCCAATGGACGATGTGTTGTTTTCCGGAGTTTACAGATTTTGCGTGGCTTGTTTTAAATACAGGTAAGGTCTTTGTTTTCAATTGGCTTGTTTTTCGTTTTTAAATGGTACTTTGAACAGTAAACTTGGTCCGCAAGAAAATAAAATACAATAAAAGTTACAATGATATACATTCAGGTTTGTCCACAAGATGACACTAGTGTGCTACAACTTAAATGGTAAATGTACACCAAAAAAGCCGGCTCTTTGGAAGTCCTTAATTAAAAATCACTGAGTTTGAGTGGTTATAACATGAATATGAAAAAAGCAACACTCATCAAACATAATCATTATAAATATTCTTTATTATCATGAAAATGCTAAGAACCTGCGTTTGTAAATGTTACTTCTCCTGCGGCGCGTATTGACTGTCTGCACGAGAGCGCCATCTGGCTTTTGGATGTAGCGGCATTTCACCATAATATATTGAGAAGCTTAGCAAGCAGAATCGCACGATTAATCGTATTATAAGTTTGATTTTATTTATTTAATTGTACACGTTTATAAAGGCAATAGGGTACAGTCAGAAATTGGGTAAAGTGAAAAAATGGCTAAAATAAACACCTTAGCATTGTGATCAGGGTGTGGCTCTAAAAGTTTTTTTTTGTGTGTGATACAGATAAGCAGACTGTTTATTATGACACATATCACATAAGTAATTAAACACAAATCTTTGATTTTTAAATGATAAAATAAAAAATATTTTATTTGTTTGTTATTTTGTCACATGAAACGTTAAAGTAGCACTGGTTTACCAGTCCAATATCACTATACACTGAAAAAATCTCTTGTCACACTCATTGAATTAAGTTTTCTTAAAATGATTTTTCTTATAAAAAAAATTTGGATCTACGTAATTTAATTATGTACAACAGTTCAACATTTGAAATTTCTTTTAATTAATGTTCATATCATTTTAAGAAAACCTAATTTAATCATGTGCAACCGATGTCCAGAAGTTTTTTTTCAGTGTATATATCAAATATATGTGGACTTGTCACAGATCACAAAATCAGATCATTGGATGGTGTAATTGACCAATCACAATCAAATATTACAAAGAGCTGCATAATATCGCATATTATGTTACCTATTACAGAATGTATGGGGAAACTTTTTGTGCTCCTGTATCAGGAATAGAGCTCATTGGTAGAGTATTGCGTTAGCAGCACAAAAGCTCATGGGTTTGAACCCAAAAAAATGAATGCACTGTAATTCACTTTGTATGAAAGTATATGCATAAATGTAAATGGGGAATGTTATAACCCTTTTCTTATTGATCCATGTGGCAGGTCCCCTGATTTGCTGCTGCTGGAGGCACCTTCTGAATATTCATGAGTAGACATGCTGACACCCAAGAGGTCCAGTTGCTCCTGCCTGTCAGGTGATATGTATTTCTATTTTGACAGAAGCAGATGAGATGCTGGTAAGGAATGCCATTATATCTTAAAGTACAGTGTTGTTTTTGTAACCATAAATCTGTTTTATCATGCAATGCAGCATAACATCTTATTTATTCATTTATGTATAGTAAGTCATAAAACATGACAAAAGCAACTGTTGCCCCATTTGAAGTAAGTGTCTTTGTCTATACAGCTGTCATTTACATTACACCCATCAGCAAATGTCCTTCCCAGGTGTTAAAACCTTATAATGACCTTATTTTGACACAAACCAGTAATCGCAGGGCCCGGTCCAAACCATCATGTTTAGGTTCCCTTTTTATTTAATGAGTCACTGCAGAGGCCCCCTGAGTCCAGGACAACATTCCTGCTTTCCTCGCCCACCTATTTTGGCTCTCAGACCTTAAACTATCATTTGTCACTTTGCTCTTCTGATACTTTTTCTGCATTTTAGTTAATATTTAGTTAGTGTTGATCCTGCCTATGCATAACTTAATCCTTTATTTCCAAAGGTAAAGAACAGGGAGACGGTCCCAAGTTTCCCTAACTTGAATTTAGAAGGCCGCAGCTGTTCGTTGGTGATACATGAGCTTCTCTCATAGAGAGGTGATACTTTTGCGAACCCTGGCACAGGGGGACAGAAATGGCTCCTGTTTAAATCACATCTTTAGACTTCAGTGATGGTCTACTAAAATAAACCCATGTGCCATACAAGAGCAAAAAGATTGCCTGCTCTCACTCACAACTTTCCATTTCCTCCCTTTTGTTTTTAGAAATTGCAGGAGATTGCTAAATATTGCATTTTATTGTGTTGTTTAATAAGTGACCTTTTTGACCTGTTTATAAGTTATAGTAATTTCTGCTAAAACTAGTGTTTTCAAACAAACTATTTTAAACCGTATTTTAATTGTAAACTTTTTCAAAAAATATAATATTAATCAAACAGGTTTCAAACCCACCCCCTATGCAGCTGGTCAGAAAAATAGGAACCGCCTTAGACTCCTCAGTAATAGTCTGCCACAGTTGCTATGTCTGACCCAGGCATCTTAAAGTGCAAACGCAATCCAGTCTGCTGCCACTTGACCAGAAATTTTACACTTAACCTTTAACAAATTTACAGATAAAAGAAAACCTTTTCTTATACATGAAGTTAGGGACAACCCTTTGATCCTGTTTGCACCTGGTATTAAGATGTGTTTTCGTTGATCACAAGCTGATGATTTTAAATACTGGCGTAAACAGGGTGTGAAAGGTTTTGAGCTCATCCACTTTCGAACACATTTAGAGTTAGTTGAAAATGCATTCGACCAGATTGCTTTTGTGGTGTAGACACTCATATGCCTTATTCAGTCCGACGCCATGTTGATTCCAAACCGTCCTGAACGTGCGCTTTAAACCTATTATTTTTGGGAAAACACATCGGTTTACAAATTTCCACAGGACAAAGAACCTCAGAAAACATGGATTGTTAAAATTAGAAGAGAGATATGACCTAATTTGAGATGAGAATAGTGCATTGTGTACATACAATAATATCTGTTTTGGATATTAGCCTGTGGGCTAATCACTAATATCTCATGTTGTAAGCATTTTTACTTTTCTTTAAAACAACAATGTAGTGCAACTACACCATTTGTTTTTTGACAACAACTAAGTATACATTTCCAGTTTGTGTAGAACTTCAGAGTATGTCCCATGTATTATCTTTGATATGTTATTTTTAAGGCATATATTTATATTTATGCATTTATCCAAAGCGACTTACAGGGCATTACAAGCGATACATTTTTTAAAATCAGTATTTGTGTTCCATGGGTTCGAACCCAACACCTTTTGTGAAATGCTCTACCACTGAGCTATACATGAACATTAACTTAATAACGTGTGATTGACTTGAAATCAAGCTATTTACGTGATAGTTAGTTGTGCAAGTATTGTTAGAGGTAAAACACCATATGAACCGCCAAAATTAGTACAAATGTTATTTAGGTAGGAATGAATCCTGATTCTGTTGATTCAGGTCAATGTACTTAAAAAAATAGTGGAGAAAAGTTTTTTAACGTATTCATGCCTTGTTTTTTATTTAATTTGTACGATTTGGAGATATGTACTTAGTTGTAGGACTATATTAGTGTGTTTAATTAATGGTTAGCCAACAGGCTAATAACAAAACAGATTTTATGTACACATTGCACTGCAATTATGCCGTGTCTCTTCTCATTTTAACAAACCATGATTTCTGAGGATCTTTGTCCTGTGGAAATGTGTAAAACAATGCATTCTGTAAATTTTGCATGTAAATTTGCCTAATAACAGTTACTGACATAAACAGTATTTTATATCGAAATAAGCAAGTATCTATTAATTGATTTAAAAATACTTTAAGATTTGGTCAATGTCTTAAATGCATTTACTTTTCATGCAGTGCGAATGCAATGCTTCGGCTTGGATTTTGTGAAATAATTTTCTAAATAAACGCGACGTATAGTCCAGTGCGATTTATTTCACACATTTTTGACAGTCCAGAAAATACGGCACGCGTGATAGGATCTCCGGATTTTGCCAAGTGGTTGATGTCCTCAGGGCAACGTTTAGACATTTGCCTTTAGAATAAAATGGTCTTTTATTTTTTGAAAGAGTCATAAATAATAATGTTTAACTTTGCTCTGATTGGCTGTTTCTCAGAGCAGCTTTTTCAGTAGCTCTGTGTGTGTGTAAACAGACCTTATGTTTGAGCCTGTATCAGATAAAGATACAGGGCCCTATTTTAACGATCTGAAACGCAAGTGCGAAGCGCAACGCGCAAGTGAGTTTGTGGGCGGATCTTGGGCGCTGTTGCTATTTTCCCGGCGTGAGAAATAACTCTTGCGCCGGGCGCAAATCAATAAGGGGTTGGTCTGAAGTAGGTTCATTATTCATAGGTGTGGTTTGGGCGTAACGTCAAATAAACCAATCAGAACGCTAGCCAACATTCCCTTTAAACGCAAGGGCGCAAGTTCCATGGCGGGTTGCTATTATTATGACGGATTTACCAGGCGCACGCCAGGAGCGGTTCACAGCCGAGGAGACCGACGTCCTTGTACGGGGGCATCCCACGCTTGCCAGCATAAATCGGGCACGCCGTGTAACGGGAGGTGGATCTGCCTCAGGACTTGACGCCAGCAGAGGACATCGCTGCGTCCACCCTCACCGCTGAAAGGGTTTGGGGGCTTTGAAATCGGACCCAAGAAACGCAAGCAAGGTCCAACCCCAAAGTACTCTTACAAATCAAGTTCATATACATTAAGGTTTCTTATGAAAACATTTTAATTATTATTTACATAAAATAAACGTAATACAGCCACACAACAAAGTTATGAAAATATTTTAATCGTTATTTGCATGAGAATAAATAAAAACTATCACCACAATGCTCACCACTATGATTCCCCTTATCTCGTGTATTAATATTTTTAAGTGTAACAATTTATGATTTGCAAAAATAACTGTTGCATCTGTGTAGATTAGATAAGCAAAGTGTATGCGCGTTGTGCACCCTATACATTATGGTCAAGCATGCGCCCTTAAAATAGCATAATGAACAACGCGCAACGCGCCACTGACTTTAAACTTTTTTTTTCTGGTCAGTGGCGCAATTGTTTTTTGAAACTGCAAAATAGCATCAGGGATGGTTTGCGCTGGAACACGCCTCTTTTTTTGCGCTGAACCACCCAGGGAGCGCAAGTTCATTCCCTAGTTTGCCGACGTGCTTCTGTGACGGGAAAAACCCGCTGTGCGCCGGGGCAAAATACGAATGATACATGCGTCACGGACAAAGTCAATTGCGCTGGGTGCAAGATAGAGCCCACAGAATTTAAGAAATAATTAATTGTTTGGAGATTTTTAATGGACGTTTCTAAATGATACGTTTATGTTTTTTCAGTATGGACCTGCAAAATGTAACTGTAAAGTCAATAGTAGAACTTCAGCCTAAACGTTAGTATATATGTAGCATTAACTAGCATATAGCAGAAACATAGCAGGCAATTTGTTTTTAGCATTGTAACAACATTGTAATTAATTTAATGAGTAATTTAATGTTGGAGCGTACATCTCAACTGTAATGTAACGGTCGGTGTTATGTTGAGATTTTCCCGTTTTCCAGCAGTCTTTTGACAGAATTTTCGTTTTTGGGTGAACTACTCTTTAAATAGATTAACAATCTAGTACTTTCTTTCTTATACTCAAAAACAACTTAAAGGTCCCGTTCTTTCTGTGTTTTTGAAGCTTTGATTTTGATTACAGTGCGCAATATAACATGTGTTCATGTTTCATGTGTAAAAAACTATGTGTACTACTTCTATGAATTCCCTCCTTCAGAAATACGTAACGAGTTCTGATTGTGTAGTTTGTTTAGTGTGTTGTGATTCGATAGCATCTTAGCTTACCATTAACTTAGCTGGCGACTGACGTATTCCTGTGGGTGGAGTTTAGTCAAAAAACTGTTCTACTGACGTCATTAAAGCAGAAAGTGGAGGGCTGTAGTCCAAACCGGCCATTCCCAGTAGGCTTTGAAAGGAGAATTCTGTTAAAGAAATTATGAAGAGTTTGGTTCCAAAATGCAATAAATCCATTTTGACTAATTTCGGTAAAAACGTGTTTTCTATACCAAGAAAGTGACGAGATGAAAACAACTATTTTCTGTTGTAAACTTTCACATAGCATCTTTAGGTTATAATAACATTAAAAAAATTCCACAAAATGCAATAACTCCATGACAAGTTTTTTTTTCAAAAAAGTATAAATCCATTGAATCAATCTATAAATGTGCATTCATCTTTGCCATGTTATATTCATTTAGTTGACTTGTGGTATACACTGATAAAAAAAATAAACATTAATGGCATTAATCAAAACACTTACTTTGTCATATTAATAACACTGTCATTGCTGCTGTCATCTTTGGGATGTCTTCCCTGAACTTTTTTGACAGCAATCAGTTTTAGTCCTGCTCGATTTTTGTTGACTTCGAGTAAAATAATAAGTTTTTCGTAAGATCCCCTGGGATCAATGTGTTAGCATGACAGAAACTTCACGCTGAATTTTTCCGTCGCCCGAGTGGCAGAGTGGCTTATGTTTCTATATATATATATATATATATATATATATATATATATATATATATATATATATATATATATATATATATACATATACATATACATATACATATACATATACATATACATATACATATACATATACATAAATATAAATATGAATACATTCATGTATAATTTTAAGAAAAAAAAGTATATATTAAGTATTTATATAAATTATGCATAAATATACAAATGTATATACACATGTAAACATTTCTAAAACATATACATGCATGTGTGTACATTTATTTATACAAAGTTATTATACACAGTTCACACACATATATGATGTAAACAAAAACTTTTATTCTGCTAACGATTAATCGCGATTAATCGTTAAGCATCCCTACTGTGATTTGTGGAGCGGATTTATTGCATTCTGCAGTGGCGTTTATCGCGTTTTGGGAAAAAAGGGATAAAAGTAGTGCTGGGAAAAGATTAATCACGATTAATCACATTCAAAATAAAAGTGATTTTTTGCATAATATGTGTGTGTGTACTGAGTGTAATTATTATGTATGTTTAACCACACACACATACATATATTCATTTCAGATTTTTTTATTTATATATACTTTTTAAAATTAATATAGAATATATAAAAATATAAATAAATATATATATATATATATATATATATATATATATATATATACACACACACATGTAAATGTTTCTTAAATACACACATGAATGTGTTTGTATTTATATATACACATTATAATTACACACAGCACACACTCATATATTATGAAAAAATAAATTTATTTTAATTGCGATTAATTGCGATTAATCTTTTCAAAGCACTAGAGAAAAGAAAACAGAATAACACGGCAAATATCGGATTTTGATACTGACCTGATACAATACTGATTTTGGTGGAAACTCATTTTTTTTTAAATGCCGTTTATCGTGTTTTGGAACCTAATGCACTGAGCACAGGAGCGCAGGTTTGTCATTTGACTCATTAGCAATAAGCCTGAAGCTAATGTTTATAGTCTTCTTATACTGCTTTATCATTAGATCACTAATTTAATCATGTTTTTTATTTGTCTTTTCAAACCTTTTCAATTGGTCTATAATGCCTGCCATGTATTTTTAAAGCAAGGCGAATGTGAAATTGTGAAAGTATTGTGAATGCTCAAATACCATTGAAGGCAAGACATATTTGACAGTAGAATGGTAATTGCACTAAGTACCTTAACTTTTGTATAGGTGTTAACATTTACACCACCAAACAGGAAAGTCTTTGAAAAACTAACGGATTCTTCAACTTGTATCTGCCTTTTTCCTGAAAACTGTGATTGAAAAAAGGGACACAATTTTATTTATCAACAAATTTTATAAAACAGGAACAGTTTTGTAAGCAAACATTTTGTAAGCAGTATATCAGTCCCTTTCAGTGGGGGTTGCTTTGCTTTGCCCTCCGCTTTGAGTGACAGGGACAGCCAGTTTCTCCTTTTGGTCATCAACAGGTTAATGTCGGCCGTACAAGTTTTTAGCATGGCATGTTATTAAATAAGTAGTCAACTTGACGATTTACTTGCTTAGAAAATCAAATCCATCCACCTAAAATTCCAAAGTGAGGCTAAAGCATATCAAGCTAGTATTAACTTCATCTGTTGGAGGGGAGCACTGAGAAACAGGTGTGAAGTTCCATAAAATGCATCGCTTTCCCATGATGCTTTGTGCACTGCCACCAATTGGGAGTGGCCTGGAAGTGATGATGTAAACTAGCTTGAGGTATATAAAGTAAATCAACTATGTTAGCAGTTCTGAGCAGTTGGAGCATTCCCAGCCTTGCCTCGGGTGTAGGGATTGCAAGGAAAAAGCAAAACTACACGGTCTAGATCCTGTGTAGTTTTGTTTTTTGGGTTATAACGGGGCCCAACCGTTCTCACCTTGGATTTTCTGGAATCATTTTGGATAAGAGGATTGTTGCTGAGGCAATAGACACCTGGGCACAGTCCCATCAAATATAGGCAGCCTTGTGATACAAGTAAGTGACATTTACTTTATAGAGCACAGCCATTAAAACGAGTATTTCTATAAGCTGGTTGCGATGTAAACTTGCACTAATTATTTTTTTTTTTTTTGGATGCAAAATAAAAATGCTGCTATACCATATGCTGTTTCGCTGAGATTGTTCAAGCATGATAAGAGAGTTCAGTTTGTGATGCTTTTCGGGAGTTTAATTAAACATTATAACTATAAAGGTGATCAAATGCAGGGATGATTTCAGAATAGCCAAGAATAGCCTGTGATAGCATTAGAGCGCCGACCCAGCTGGGCCATGATGTCTTTTTAAGGGAATCAGCAGCAGAGATATCAGTTGCACCTTCAGCTATGTGCCACATGGTGACTGTCAATCAAACAAGGGACAGATTATTTTTGGAGACTGCCTTTTCTGTCACATTGAATATCAGCCTTCATATATGATACTATTTGGTCTGTATTAAAGGTTTTTAAGTCATACTTATTGAATTATTATTTGTGTAACAAAGCTTTAATTGTGTAATTGAGGATTCATATTTGAACAGTGGGGAGCACTCTCACCTGTTGGAGTCTGTGCCATATGGTTGATGATGCAGATGGCCTTGCTGTCTTTCTTTCTATAATGCAAATCATTTTATCATGTAAAGTTCATATATCAGACAGACTATGGTGTAATATTACAGTATATGTTTATGATATTTAATCAATTCAATATCATTATTTATATTGCGCTTTGTTCATTGTTCCAAAGCAGCTTTACATGAAATAGATACAAAGAAAATTTAAAAAAGAAAATAGAAAAAAACAAAGCATGGCAGTTTTTAAATATAGTTAAGGATAAAGTATTTGAAGTTGGAGTTATTCAATAAAAAAATTAAGTGATTTAATAAGTAGTACTTAATTCAAAACTATATTGCGAACATAGCCTAGGATGGAGTATGTTGAGGTATTTAATTTTGTTAGTAATGTAATAAATAATATTACAATTTCAAACTCAACAGTAGTATTAACGTAATGTACTAAAGAAAGTCCTAAATTAAGCTAATGTCAGCAGTCTCCCAGTAAGCAAGCCAACAGGCCAACAGCGGTCAGAGGGTTAAAAACTCCTTCGGGGAGACATAAAAAACTGTTTATTTATAAAAAAAACTATTTATAATACTGGAAATACACATTGCTGACATGTTTTCCAACAGTATTGTTTACAAGAATATTTTAGCTTTTTGTTCGTGTGAGCATATGGATTATTTGCAATTACAAGTAACCTTTTGATATGCAGTTCATTTTAGAAAACAAAATTTTTGGCTGTTCATTTAAAGACTAACTATTAGTAAGATTGTTTAAAGTAATTTCTTTAGAGGTGCCTGAAAATTTTATTTTAATAAAAGTAATTAAAATAAAGGTTTATCTAGCCTAAACTTTAAAAAAGATGTGTATTTATTTCAATTTAATTACAAACATGTCAGAAGCAAATCACATTTTTTGTTAATATTACTGCCAATATTTTTATAGATTTTTTGATTTTGTTTTAGTGTAATGGCCAGCGCATTACTTTTCTTGTTCATGCAAATAGCAGCATATGTTCGGTCAGATTTAGACCATGTCTGCTCTGATGGATGTGAATGGTTGCCATGAGGCATCGCATGGCAGGATTACATGTAGCTCAGTCGGTAGAGCATTGCTATAGCAGTACGAAAGATTGTGGGTTCGATTCCCAATGAAAACTGCTACAATGTATAGCTTGAATACACTTTGGATTAAAGTATTTTACGAAATGCATAAATGTAAGTGGAAAAAATATGTGAAGCTTGTAAAAAGTCAATAATCTATGATAATTTGAAACGTCTGGTATACCTACTGAAGATACTATGTTTCTACTAAAATATCAGGAGCTATAGTTCAATCTGGTAGGGGATTTGTCCTTTCACCTGATCTTGTGGCTCACAGTTGAAGCTGTTTAATTGGGTGCTTGACTTAACACTCGACAGCTTTGCATTCAAAGCCGTCCTGATCTCACAAATGACAGGATGCTGATAGCCAGGTGTGAACTGGGGGTCGGTGGGTTAGTGATTATTTGGTTTTCTTTTGCACCTAAAAATAGACCACCTACCGTAGTTTGTCATGTTACAATAAATAATGTATTTCACTAATGGCATCAACTGGTAATGCAATTTATTGTGAATGCTATGTAGAATTCACTACTTGAATATTTTTTTATTTCTAGGGTGCCTCCTATCATGTCAACACAAGCTCCATCGTTTACACAGCCGCTTCAGAGCGTTGTGGCACTTGAGGGTAGTGCTGCAACGTTCGAGGCTCAAGTTAGTGGTAAGGAAAAGTCTTTGATGTAAACTTTGAGAGTGCATCTAAATTAAATCATATACCAAGAATGATTCATCTTAATTTTTACCTTTACATTCCCACAGGTAATCCAGTTCCAGAGGTGAGCTGGTTTCGTGATGGCCAGGTTCTTACTGCTGCCGCTCTGCCCGGCGCTCAGATCTCATTCAGCGATGGCCGCGCTGCTTTGATGATCCCCGCCGTGACAGCCGCACACAGCGGAAGATTTTCTGTCAGAGCCACCAATGGCGCTGGACAAGCCACTAGCACAGCTGAACTGCTGGTTACAGGTAAAAGCTAATATCAAAGAGACAAGCAATTTTCCTTTATGCTAGTCTAATATCAAACAAACAATTTGATGTTTTTTTTTTCTCAAAGCGGAAACTGCGCAGCCAAGCTTTATTCAGAGACTACAAAGTATGACCGTGAGACAAGGAAGCCAAGTGAGACTGGATGTTCGAGTTGCAGGAATCCCTACACCTGTGGTGAAGTTTTACAGAGAGGGAGCTGAGATTCAAAGCTCCGCTGACTTTCAGATTCTTCAGGATGGAGACCTTTACAGCTTGTGGATCGCTGAAGCTTTCCCAGAAGATTCAGGAACGTATTCTGTCAGTGCTTCTAACAGCAGTGGACGTGTGACCTCAACCGCCGAGCTTCTAGTTCAAGGTGTGATGCGGTTTTGTGTTCCCCAAAATTAAAATCTTGTGAACATGATTTAAAGGGACCTTCCACTTTTTTTTGAAAATATGCTAATTTTCCAGCTCCCCTAGAGTTAAACATTTGATTTTTACTGTTTTGGAATCCATTCAGCTGATCTCCGGGTCTGGAGGTAGCACTTTTAGCATAGCTTAGCACAATCCATTGACTCTGATTAGACCATTAGCATCGCGCTAAAAAATAACCAAAGAGTTTTATTATTTTTCCTATTTAAAACTTGACTCTTCTGTAGTTACATCGTGTTCTAAGACCGACAGAAAATTAAAAGTTGCGATTTTCTAGGCAGATATGGCTAGGACTATACTCTCATTCAGGCGTAATAATCAAGGACTCTGCTGTCGTAACATGGCTGCAGCAGGCGTAGTGATATTACGCACTGCCGAAAATAGTCCCCTGCCATTGAAAGTAACCAAGGGGACTATTTTTTTGGGCAGTGTGTAATATCGATACGCCTGCTGCAGCCATGTTACATCAGCAAAGTCCTTGATTATTACGCCAGTTTGAGAGTATAGTTCCTAACCATATCGGCCTAGAAAATCGCAGCTTTTAATTTTCTGTCGGTCTTAGTACACAATGTAACTAAAGAACAGTCACGTTTTAAATAGGAAAAAACTCAAATGTTAAACTCTCGGGGAGCTGGAAAATTAGCATATTTTCAAAAAAAAAGTGGAATGTCCCTTTAAGCTCTGTTAAAAAATCCACTACACTTAACCTAACCCTATACCCTATGTTTTGATAAAAAATCAGGCGAGGAGCTTGCAGTGCCTGCTAAGAAGACTAAGACTATCGTGTCAACCTCTGAGACTCGACAGGCTAGAATTGAAAAGGTAACAGATTTACACACGATGCGGGTAACGCTTAAGTTAAATAAAGAGTAAATGTCACACACTAACTCCTGAATGTGTTCTTTCCAGACAATGGAGGCCTCTTATGAGTCTTCAGACATGATGGAAATGCAGATTGAGGATGGTGATTTTGCTCACAAAGCACATCCTCATGTGCCTCAAAAGCCATCGACAGGGGTGACAAAGGTTACATCTCCTCGCCAACAGTCCCCCTCTCCTGTGAGATCTGTTAAAGGCCCCAGTCACGCACCTCACAGGTAAAGTTGATATTTTTGAACCATAATATATTCTAGTACTGTATTTGTGTTCCTATAGCTCAACTTATAGAGAAATAGTCATGGGTTCAATTGCATGCAAAATGTATAGCCTGAATTCACTTTGGATAAAAGTTTTTGCATAAATGTAAATTAGTAAAGTTTTAGATGCATAACTGTGCATGAGTGCACACATTTCCAAATTTCAAGTGTTATTAAGTGGAAATATAAGAACATAGATGGCATAAGCGCAGTCTTCTAAACACTTTTTATTTTTTATTTTAGATCTACTTCTCCTTTAAGAATGTCTGGGTCTCCAATCAGACCAGTGAAATCTCCAATGACATTTACCAAGCCATTAGCACAGGGTGAGGAGGTTCCTCCACCGTGGAAGCAAGAGGGTTATGTGGGAGAGCCCAGCTATACCAGTTTGACTTCTGGGACATCATATGTCCAGACCTCATCCACATTTGCCCACAAGGAGCAGCAATGGGAAGGTTCTTTTACTTTACAGCAACAAGCTGGTGGAGTCGCTTTTAAAGAGGTAGGTTACTGTGACCTCTAGTGGTAAAAACAGCATTTGTGATTAGCATTATTATTATTAAACATGACTTCTTATTTAAAGGGTTTTAGGAATAAATAAATGCATAAAATACTAAATTTGCCACTTAAAAATATCTGACCCTGTCGGTGAAATCCAGGATAAAGTCTCATAATCTAATGATGAGATTAGGAGCATCAAAGTTTGAATTCAATTACTAATTTCACAATTATGTACATTATTAATTATTAACATTGTGTAGGATGATTTTTTGTTGAAACCGTAAATCACAAAATATGATTTTAGCTGGATTTTCACAGGCAGGTTTTCTCAATATATTAGTATTGTTTAGAAAGTCTGTCATTTACAATAGGTAGTTAAGATTCAAGATTTGATATCTTTATTTTCGTTTTTACCTGTACAAAAAAAAACCTTATTTTGTTTATGTGGTACTGTGCAAAAGTCTTAGGCCACCATGTTACCATTAGATTTGTTGTTTTTGCAATTGTATAGTGATCATAAATAATTATTTCTCAGTCCCTTTATTAGAATACAACCAGAAAATACAGGAAATGTTTATGTAGTATTGAAAACAGTATAAAAATATCTCTGCAGGATCTCTTAAATTAAATGAAATCCTAATTTCTAATTCTAATCGAATGACTTCAGGACTTCAATCTCCTCAAAAACGCTCAAGATGGGTTTCGTGCCAAGAGAGGTCACACTAAATACTGACTGTTGCCTAAAGAAGACATTTAGTTTTGAAAATTGTTTTGTTTTTATTTTCAGGTACATATTTCCTGTATTTATGTTTGTATCTTTAAAAGAGTAAAAAATAAATATATATGGACATTAAAACTTTGCTAAAACAACAAAGCTGGTGATGGTGGCGTAAGACTTTTGCACAGTACTGTATATCTGTCAGCAAAAAAATCTTATTTTGTTTATGGGTATTTAAATTAAATGATTCACAAAATTGACAAAATTCTAGAGAACATCTAGTCCTATTAAATTATTAAATCATATTCATTTCCTATAATAATAGTCCTATAAAATAATGTATTAATTTTAAGATCAGATTAAAGATTGCATTAAATGCAAGATGCAGATGCTCTAAATAACTTGAGAAAAATTCAAACAGGTGGTGATGAAAGGAGACCCCACACCCATTACAGCATTAACAGATGCATTTCGCACTGTTTTGCTTTCACGCCGTTTTGTGTGTTCACACCATTAAAGGTATTTTCAAATGACACGTGCTGGGCCCACAAGTTTCACCAACCTGCCATCTTGTGGTCTCATTGATTATTTAAAATGACTAATGTTCACAGTTTCACCAAAATTCTCATGCATCTAAATACAACAGTAAGTGCTAGAGGATTATTTGACCACTGTGTGTAGAGACACAGATGGTTTGAAATTGATGTTAATGACTGTTAATGGCTGTCTTTTGATCTTGTTGCATGCTGAAGGAGCTCGCACTAAAGGAGGGGGGTAGTTGAATTGCATAGGAGGACAAAAAAGTAGTTTGGAAAGTTTAAAGTGGTGCGTAATGACGCAACCCAAGCAGAACAGAAAAACTGTGTTTATTAGTTTTATTGATGTTTGTTTTGCATGCACTATAATCATGCACTCTCCTTGGATTTATTTAAAAAAAATTGGATATTTTCTTGCCACCCTACTAGATCTGCATTTTACTGCCTCAAAAGTTACTGTCCCTACTGTAGCTACTGTATCATAGTATAGAGGTTAGCATCAACAGTGGCAGTAACTGCATCAAAATAAACTGTAACCAACAGAATGACCACAAAGACATTTACATTGTGTTATAGGGTGAGTAAGTATTGTGCTAATGTAACTGCATGAAGAGTTTATTTAAGCTCACTGTGATGGATGTGAACAGATGCTGAGCTCTAAAGATAGCAGGGGTCATGTGTTAGTCTTATAATAGCATGATAAACTAGTGGTGGTTTGCATTGTTGGCCTGACATAAAACTATTTTACTGTGTACCAACTAAATATTCAGTGTATAGCTCAGTGGTAAAGCATTGCGTTAACAGCACAAATGGCGATGGTTTGAACCCAGGAAACGTATAGTCATAAAAAATTTATATCTTGTATTGCACTGTAAATCGCTTTGGATAACAGCATATGCCTAAATGTAAATATTTATTGAACCTATTTTCAGCATTAAACATCAGTTTATCGGTTATGTGATGATAAGTAATAAGTAAGCATGATTGTTATAACATTCAAGTAAATCTTTCATAAAAAATATAAACCATTTCACTATGGTATTTTCTAATGGTATTACTTCAGTTCTTGGATTGGTCAGATCTTAGTTATAGGCTCTGTAATTTTCTCACTTGGATAGTTTACCCCAAAATGAAAATTATGTCATCATTTACTCACGCTCATGTTGTTTTAGACCTGTATGCATTTATTGTTTCTGATAAAAACAAAGATGAAATTTTGATAAATGATGATAAGCACACAGCTGGTGGAAACCAGACGCTTCCCATTGAATTACATAGGATTTGTTCCTACTATGGAAGTCAATGGTTTCCACCAGCTGTGTCCTTATCATCATTTATCAAAATTTCTTCTTTTGTGTTCATCAAAAAAAAAAAAAGGAAATAAATACAGTTCTAGAAAAACACGAGGGTGTGTAAATTAAGGCAGAATTTTCGTTTTTGCGTGAACTATCCTTTTAAGAAAGCATTGCCATCTACTTCAGATCCTTATAACATCATCAACTATCTTTACAATCTTACCTATCTATAATAGTCTTTTTACTGTTAGTAAATATAAAATGAATCCCCTTCTCCATCTCTTCCCCACAACCTTGTTTTCGACAACCTGAGATGTAAAAGCTGAATAAATTTTCTTACCATCATTATTTTTATTTTCTTTGAAGATTGCTGAGACTGCAGGAATCCCATCCTACACACAAGAGCAAGTGATGCCTCCAACTGTTGTAGCTGTAAGTATTTTTAAAGTGCATATTTTACCTTCATTTTTAATGTGTTACATCTTTAAACTATTCTAAAGTCTAAACATGATTGTATATTAAATTCTTGTGGCTGTATTTTCCAGGGTTTAAAGAACGTGAGCGTCACTGAGGGAGATTATGTGACTTTGGAGTGCCAGATTTCAGGTCACCCCACTCCAGCCATTATGTGGTTCAGAGAAGATTACAGAATCGAGAACTCCATTGATTTCCAGATCACTTATGAAGACAGTTTTGCCCGTTTGGTGATTCGCGAGGCCTTTGCTGAAGATAGTGGCCGCTTCACTTGCACTGCTACCAGTGAGGCTGGAACCATCAGCACCTCCTGCTACCTGCTGGTCAAAGGTAACAGACCATTAAATACTTAAATGTTTTCAAATTTGTAATGTAAGATCACAGACTTGTTTGTAATGTTCGGCTATCTTTAGTTTCAGAAGATATTGACAGCCGAGAGGAATACACTTCTGTCTCTGAACATGTTGAATTGGCAGCTCAGGAAAGACAGTAAGTATAAGACAATCCTGAATTTGCATGACGCTGTGTTTCTCAACCAGGGGGCCTCAAGATGACTTTAAAATACTCAAACTAAGACAAAACAAGCCTTGAAATATGCTAAAATTATAAAATCAGGATATTCCGTAGTGATTGGCTAAATTATTACAAATATATAGCTGTCTAGTTATGCCAATGGTTCCCAAACTGAGTTTTTTGTGATTGTTGCGGGCAAAAATCCTTAATCTTGTGGCACGTTTTCTTAAAAAATGCGATGGAATAAGCGGGATATTTATTCAGTTTTATGCAATGAAAATGCGAGAACTTGCTAAAATCACGTTTTTCTGGAGGGACTTTGAAAGATTTTATTACTGCCAACCTATAAATTAGCTTTTAAGTGGTTTCCCCATGTATATAGTAAATTGTATGTATGTCCGGAAGAAAAGCTTTAACCAAAGTATATATCAAAAACATAAATGTGGCCCTGGACCTCAAAACCAGCCAAAAATACATTGTATGAGTCAAAATTAATGTAAAGGTGTTTATCAAACAGGTATATGGCTGAAGCCAAAGAGGAGATCATGTCTGAAATGAGTGCTGTCTCTGAGTCTGTGGATGCTGGAGCAGGCACTGCCCCATTCTTTATAAAGAAGCCCACAGTTCAAAAACTGGTTGAGGGTGGCAGTGTTGTCTTTGAGTGCCAGATCGGAGGCAGCCCCAAACCACATGTTTACTGGAAGAAAAGTGGAATCCCACTCACTACTGGATATAGGTTTGTTTCCAAACTTTCTGATTTGAATGGTTAGTGACACAGCTTCGGCGTATTGGTTGGTTTTCATCTTTACATTTATTCCTCCAGGTACCGAGTAGCTTATAATAAAGACACAGGGGCCTGTAAGCTGGAGATCTCCATGACGTTCCCCGATGATGCTGGAGAGTACACCATCTTTGCCAGGAACCAACTTGGAGAGATCTCTGCCTCAGCCGTGCTGCTTGACGAAGGTTGGTTTTCATTAGTATTTAAAAAAATAATAAATAAAATATTATGCTTTAGTCAAATGTTAATCACATGTCCTTATTTTTGCAGAGTCATATGATCTGTATATGAAGAAACAAGAAGTAACATATAAGACAGAAGTAACCGTTGAGGAGCCAAAAGTTGCTGATGTGCCTGCTTTTACCGAGAGCGAAACTGAGAAAGAGATGCTCATCCAAAGAAGGATGGCTCAGCAATCCCAGATGATGCGGACCCTTCTCACAGAACAGGTATGCTGCTAAATCGTAGGAGTGAGGGGAAAAATTTACATTTTTAAGTTTTGTTAGTTTCATATCACAAATCCATATTTTTGTTATTTTTTATATTTTTGGGGGAAAGAAGGTTAAGGATAATTTATAGCGCTTTTCCATTGCATACTACAGCCCGATACGGCTCGGTACATATCACTTTTAGGGGTTTTTCCACTGTGAACAGTACCTAGTACCTAATACATACTGTCGACTACCAGCAAATTTCTGCCAAATTCATAATAATTTTTTTATTTGCATATATTTGCAGATAAAATGAAACCAGTCCAATGTTTTCAGATCTTGAATATTGCAAAAAAATATTCATTTCTAAACAGCACAATGCTATTGTTAAAATGTAATCATTTTATTCACACCCCTGTGAAATCCTAAAGGCCGTTTTATTATGCTAAAACATAAAATTTTTCGACTTCAGATGTGGGTTTGAACGTAACAACTTTTATATTTTTTTCACAGGAGTTCCAGATCTCTCATTTTGAGCAGAGATGCATCCAAGAAATTGAGTTCCGTCTACTTAAGATTACTTATCAGGAGTTGGTGACCGAGGATGGGGAGCGTATGGATATGAGCGTTTCTGAGCATGATGCTGTTTATCCAGTATTTAATACCCCAGTTAAACATTACAGACTCAGGGAGGGAATGAGTGCAACTTTCCATTGCAGGATGACAGGAACTCCACTCCCTAAGGTACGTTGTCATTTGTCATGTTGACATTAAGTTCAACAACATTAGTTTAATACAGTCATCATGTTATCATCAATACTTACACATTCTAAGATAGTACAACCTGTTTTGATCCATAGATTACCTGGTATAAAGATGGCAGCCGCATTACACATGGAGGTCGCTATCAGATGGAGGTTCTGCAGGATGGTAGAGCCAGTCTGCGTCTTCCCGTGGTGCTGCCAGAAGATGAGGGCGTCTACACTGCTTTGATCAGTAACATAAAGGGTAATGCTGTCAGCTCTGGAAAGCTGTCTGTTGAGCCAACCGGGACAGCACAGCCACAGTATGCTCAACCAGGGGCAGTTCAAAGAATTCGGTAGGTTTCATCAGATCAGAAAATTCAGAAAATGGCACAGTTCATGTAAATCCAATATATTAGAAAAGGATTGAGTAAATTAAGATATTAAGTAATTTTTTGCCAATAATGACATCTTTAGGTCCACGTCACCACGCTCTTTAAGTCGTTCCCCTGGGCGCTCACCTGCACGTAGACTTGATGACACAGATGAGATACAGCTAGAAAGGCTGTACAAGCCTGTGTTTGTACAGAAGCCATCATCATTAAAGTGCTCTGAGGGACAGACTGCACGATTTGATCTGAAAGTGGTTGGAAGACCCATGCCTGACACTTACTGGTTCCACAATGGTAAGTGATTTGGGCCAGCGAACCCAGATAAATACATTCAATCAAATGCAGTAATGTTTTATATTATTTTTAAAATCTTATTACAGGACAACAAGTGGGAAATGACTACACCCATAAGATTGTGATAAAGGAGGATGGAACTCAGTCGATGATTGTGGTTCCTGCCATGCCGCAGGACTCTGGAGAGTGGACAGTTGTTGCTCAGAACAGAGCTGGAAAGACTTCTGTATCCATCACTCTTACTGTTGAAGGTATAATTGTCATTATTTTCGATAATAGACTTTTTGTAGGTGAATTACATTAAATATCAATTTTACACCATTGTCAATTGCAGCCAAAGAAAACCTGGTGAGACCCCAGTTTATTGAGAAATTAAGAAACATCAGTGTTAAAGAAGGTACTTTGGTGGAGCTGGCTGTCAAAGCCATTGGCAATCCCCTTCCTGACATTGTCTGGCTGAAGAACAGTGACATCATCTCCCCGAACAAACATCCAAACATCAGGTAAGTTCTGATAATATATATATTTTTAAATGTTGCTCTTCCTGATTAAATGTGTGTTTTATTTTTACAATGAACTGAATTTGTGTGTTTATTAGGATTGAGGGTGGTAGAGGTGAGGCTTGTTTTAAGATTCCTTCAAGTGTCGGATCAGATAGTGCCTGGTATACGGCTACTGCCATTAACAAAGCTGGCAGAGACACCACTCGCTGCAAAGTCAATGTGGAGGTGGGCACAGTCCAGCCTCAACCTGAGAAGAGGCTTATCATTCCCAAGGGAACGTACAAGGCCAAAGAAATCGCTGCACCGGAGTTGGAGCCACTGCATCTTCGCTATGGCCAAGATCAATGGGAAGAGGGCGATCTCTATGACAAAGAGAAACAGCAGAAGCCACACTTTAAAAAGAAGTTGACCTCAGTCAGACTAAAGCGATTTGGACCAGCTCACTTTGAGTGTAGATTGACCCCTATTGGCGACCCAACCATGATTGTTGAGTGGCTACATGATAGCAAGCCACTGGAAGCTGCTAACAGACTGCGTATGGTAAATGAGTTTGGGTATTGCAGTCTTGACTATGAAGCTGCTTATTCCAGGGACAGTGGTATCATTACTTGCAGAGCCACCAACAAGTTTGGTGTTGACCAGACCTCTGCAACATTGATTGTTAAAGACGAGAAGAGTCTGGTGGAGGAGAGCCAGCTGCCAGAAGGAAGGAGAGGACAAAGAATAGATGAAATTGAGCGTATTGCCCATGAGGGTGGCCCTTCAGGAGTTACTGGAGATGATGTACTTGAGAAGACTAAGCCAGAGATTGTGATGCTTCCAGAGCCAATAAGAGTTATGGAAGGGGATACCGCTAAATTCCGTACAAGGGTGACCGGCTACCCAACTCCAAAAGTCAACTGGTACCTTAATGGACTGCTCATTCGCAAGAGCAAAAGATTCAGACTGTTATTTGATGGCATTCACTACTTGGAAATTGTAGACACCAAATCCTATGATTCAGGAGATGTTAAAGTTGTGGCTGAAAACCCTGAAGGCGTAGTTGAACATGTTGTGAAATTTGAGATTCAGCAGAGGGAGGACTTCAGGTCAGTCTTGCGCCGTGCTCCTGAGATTAAGGTTCCTGCACCTGTGCCATCCCAAGAGCATGGCAGAGTCTCCTTTGAGGTTGTCAAAGCTGAGAAGCCATCCGAGCTCTCTAAAGACAAGGAAGTGGTTAAGCTGAGGAAAACTGAGAGATTGACCCATGAGAAACTAACAGAAGAGACAGAAGAACTGAGAAGCAAGTTTAAACGTAGGACCCAGGAGGGCTACTATGAAGCAATAACTGCAGTTGAGCTAAAGTCCCGCAAGAAGGACGAGTCTTATGAAGATATGCTAAGGAAGAGAAAGGAAGAACTCCTTCATCGGGCCAAAGAACTAGCGTCTGAAGCTGAAATTCTTAAAGAAGAGGAACGGAAACTGACTATTCCCAAATTCAAGCCAGAGAGAATTGTACTCTCTCCTAGCATGGAGGCTCCAAAGATCATGGAACGAATCCAGAGCCAGACAGTTTGCTTGGGTGATGAAGTACACTTCCGTTGTAGAGTCACCGGTAAACCAGATCCAGAGTGTCAGTGGTTCAAGAATGGAATCCTACTGGAGAAAACAGACCGGGTTTACTGGTACTGGCCAGAGGACCAGGTCTGTGAACTAGTGATCTTGAATGTTTCAGCTGAGGACTCAGCGAGTGTGATGATCAAAGCCATGAATGTTGCTGGTGAGACCTCAAGCCATGCCTTCCTGCTGGTTCAAGGTAAAAGCCTTTTTCTACTAGGTGGTTTCATTATATCATGGATTTGTATGAAATGATCCTCAGTGACCCTCAATGATCTTTTTTGCCTTTACTTTTAGGAAAACAAGTTATTTCATTCACACAACAACTAGAAGATTTGAATGCTAAAGAGAAAGACACCATGGTGACCTTTGAATGTGAAACAAATGAGCCATTTGTCAAGGTCAAATGGCTTAAAAACAACGCAGAAATTTTCTCCGGAGACAAATACAGGATGCACTCTGACAGAAAGGTGCATTTCTTGTCTGTGCTGGTGATTGAAATGAAGGATGAAGCAGAGTACAGTTGTGTGGTTGCTGACGATGAACACATAAGAACTACTAGCACACTTCATGTTGAAGGTAAATTTGTTATATTCATTTTGTATTAAATATTTTACCTATTTTAGGAGTTTGGTCACTTAGAAACATTGGTCATATCTGTCATTTGATCTGTTTTGCAGGTGCACCACTTGAAATTGTAAAGAACCTTGAGAATACAGAAGTGCCTGAGACATACGCTGGAGAGTTTGAATGCGTTTTGTCACGTGAGGATGCTGAAGGCACCTGGTATTTCGAGAACAAAGAAATCACTCCTAGTCTCAAATATGTCGTGTCCGCACGTCGTGGTCGCCATAGTCTTTCTGTGAAAGACGTTAAGAAGGAGGACCAAGGAAAGTACACCTTCAAAGTGGGAGATCTTAAGACAAGTGCCTCCCTTAAAATGAAATGTGAGTATAATGGAGCTATAACTATTAAGACATTCTGTGTCAGACTGTTGCTTGTTATGATCGTACGATTCAACGACCATTAAAAGCTGACACCATTCCTGTTTTTGTTTGTTTAGTGCGCCCCGTCACTCTGATGCAAGGACTTTCTGACCTGACGATCTGTGAGGGTGATATTGCCCAGCTTGAAGTGAGATTCTCTCAAGAAAATGTGGAAGGCTCGTGGATGAAGAATGGTCAGGCCATCTCTGCTTCCAGTAAGATTCACATGGTCATCGACAAAGTCACCCATAAGCTCCTCATTGAAGATGCCAGTAAGGATGATGCTGGGATCTACTCCTTTGAAGTACCTGCTCAGGACATTTCTACATCTGCAAAACTAACAGTTCAGAGTAAGCCATCTTCTTAACATTAAACCCATGTCCGTTCCATTTCTCTTTTATTGACTGTTGTATTAATAACTTTGTGTCATACACAGTCATTGGCTTCTTGGCACCACTAAAGGACATTTCCACAGTGGAAGGCACTAAAGCTGTCCTGGAGGCTAAAATCTCTGCCCCTGATATAAGCTCAATAAAATGGTACCACAATGATAAGCTTGTGACAGCGAGTGACAGAGTCCAGGTGGTTGTCAAAGGATCCAAACAGAGACTTGCCATAAGCAGGACCTACGCTTCAGATGAAGGACACTATAAACTGATTGTTGGCAAAGTGGACTCAACCTGTACACTTTCTGTCCAGAGTATGTATCACTTGATGGATTTATTGTATATTTACAATTACATTAGAATGAGAAGCAACACAATGTAATAGTAGTCTATGAATTTTAACCCACAAGTTAGTTTAGCATCGGCATGACATATGGGTGACTTTTTCAGGTATTTTTAACAGTTAAATTTATTGATATAAAAAAGTTTATAATGATGCCATTGCTATTTGTTTTTATAGAAATCAGTATTGTTAAACACATGGAGGACTGTGTTTGCACCGAGACTCAGAACGTCACTTTTGAGACAGAGGTATCCCACCCTGGCATTGATGCTCTTTGGACTTTCAAGGGTCAACCTTTGAAAGCAGGTGCAAAGTACAAGATTGAGTCCAAAGGTACACACCATAGCCTTACCGTTCTGAATGCCATGAAGGATGAGGAGGGAGAGTACACGTTTATGGCTGGCGAGAAGGAATCCAGAGCACAGCTTATTGTATCAGGTATGCAGATGCTCAAAGTGCATTTAATATCAAAGTGTGTACTTTGACGCGATCCCCTTATTGTTCAGGGTGAACGTTGTAAAATGTTTGTTCTCTCCACTAGGCGGTGCTATAAACAGGCCACTCCTTGATGTAACTGTAGCAGAATCTCAGACTGCAGAACTGGAGTGTGAAGTCGCAAATCCCACCACAGAAGGCAAATGGCTGAAAAATGGCCAACCTGTTGACTTCAGTGATAATGTGACCAGTGAAAGTGATGGCACTGTCAGACGACTGGTCATCACCATCACTCGACCACAAGATGTTGGAGAGTACACATACCAGGTGGCAAACTCCAAAACATCAGCTAACTTGAAAGTCGAAGGTAAACTTGAGTAATTTGTTCCCAAATTGTTATCTCATTACGGTGCTTTCATTGAAATATAATTTTATTCATTACTTTACCCAAGCTGTAAAAATCAAGAAGACAGTAAAGAACCAGACTGTTACTGAGACCCAGGACGCAGTGTTCAGTCTTGAGCTCACCCATTTAGACGTCAAAGGATCCCAGTGGATCAAGAATGGAGTAGAAATTGTTCCCAGCGATAAACATGAGATAACCGTAGAGGGCGTGGTGCACACCCTGAAGATCAAGGACTGCACCACGCAAGATGAATCAGTCTATGGATTTAAACTCGGAAAGCTCTCTGCTAATGCCAGACTGAATGTTGAAAGTATGTTTCTAGTTTACTTTCATTCATTTATTTATTAATTTACACCTGTGTCTTATTGATGCATTTCAATATTGTGTGTCCTGTATAGCTATCAAAATTGTGAAGAAGCCTAAGGATGTAACATCACTGTTGGGCGCCACCGCCTCTTTTGAGCTGAGTTTGTCCCATGATGACATTCCAGTTCAGTGGATGTTCAATAACCAAGAGCTCAAGCCAAGTTCAAATGTCAAAATACTGTCTGAGAGGAAGGCCCACAAACTTGTCATTCAGAGTGTTGAAGACCACATGGCTGGAGAATACATCGCCGTGGTTGGACATATGCAGTGCAGTGCACATCTTCATGTGGAATGTAAGTATCTGGACAAGTTTATTTTGTAGGTGTAAAATTAGATGTCCTAAACATGTTTGAACTCTGTTGCATATGTTATTCAGCTTTGAGAGTCACAAAACCTCTGAAGAACATTGAGGTTCCAGAGACCCAGGTTGCCACATTCGAGTGTGAAGTTTCACATTTTAATGTCCCATCTGCCTGGCTGAAGGATGAGGTTGAGATTGAGATGAGCGAGAAGTTTGGAATTGTGGTCCAGGGTAAATTGCATCAGTTGAAGGTTATGAACACCAACCAAGAGGACACTGCAGAATACACATTTGTGTGCGGAAATGACTCCGTCTCAGCTACCCTGACTGTTAACCGTAAGTAAATTACCTGTTATTTTGTCAAAAATGTTTTGATATGTGCTGGATTTTCACACATGCATTTTTTTATCTTTTAGCAATTATCCTCACATCCGAGCTTCAGGATCTAAATGCTAAAGAGAAAGACACTGTAACGTTTGAGGTGACTGTCAACTATGAAAGCATTGCCCACAAATGGCTGAAGAACGGAGTAGAGATCCGTTCCAGCGATAGATGCCAAACTCGCTTCAAACATCTCACTCACTCTCTTACTATCCGTAACGTTCACTTTGGAGATGTTGGGGAGTACAAGTTTGTCGCTGGATCTGCCGAGACTTCAGCAAACCTTTTTGTTGACGGTTAGTTTTGTTATTTTCATGTCTGAATTTTTGCAATGTAATAAATTATTGTACCTATTGTATATAATTTTGTATCTTGTCTGTGCTCTTCAGCTCGTGTAATTGAATTCACAAAGCCCATCCATGACATCAAAGTAACTGAGAAGAAGAAGGCTATCTTTGAATGTGAGCTCTCTGAACCCAACATCCAAGTGATGTGGATGAAGAATGGGCAAGAACTGGAAATGTCTGACAGGTATGTCTTGAGGTGTAATCGTATTTACAATACAAAACATTTGAAAGCTCTGAAGAGTACATATCTATAATATGTCATTCCTTAACATTTTAGGTTTAAATCCACCTCTGAGAAACAAATACAGCGATTGATCATTCAGACAGTGCGCATGTCCGATGCTGGAGAGTACTCGGTGGTTGCCGGTGGAAGTGTTGCTAAAGCTTCACTTACAGTGGAGGGCAAGGATGTTACGATCTCTGAGCCTGCTGAAAGAAACATCAATGTAATTATATTTTGCTTGTTTAGAGGCTTTTAATAGTTTCTTTTCTCCATAATGAAACTCATAAGCTGACACCACTTTTTCTTCGTCACTTTTTAGGTGGTTGAGAAACAGAGAGCTACATTTGAGTTTGAAGTTAATGAGGATGAAATCGAAGGCCGCTGGCTAAAAAATGGTGTTGAAATTCAATTTTCTGAGGAGAGATTCAAATATGTGACTGTTAGAAAAACACATCGCTTGACAATTATTGAAACCTTCAGAAGTGATTCTGGTGAATATACTTTCATTGCTGGGAAGAACAGGAGCTCCGTCCATCTATATGTCCAGAGTGAGTGTGCTTTCTGAACAGTATAAAATAAATTAATGTAGAATAAGTATCATAATAATGTTAAAACAAAAGTTTTAAGAATTTAATGTCCAATATTAAATGTGTTTTCAGTTTCAGTCACACTACAGAACATTTTTTGTTTTTAACCACACAGCCAAATATAAATGATTAATTAAACTGCCAAGTAAATAAAAGAAGTTATTAAAATCTCGGAAAAGTATTCAGGATTCTGTTTTCAAACGCTATCTGCACTGAAGCCACACCCACTCGCAGGAAAGCTGGCGTCTCTCTCAAACACCTCTCTCTACAACCTGAATTGATGCTTGTGATTGTGTTAGGGGCGGGGCTAGCTCAGTGGCTGCAGTGTGTCATCAAGCCACCTTTTTAGCCCCACCCAAATAATCCCGAACACAGAAATGTGAAAAAACTGTTTAATGGTTAACCTCCACAATTCATTACTACATAGTTACTACATAGTTCACAGTCTTTGTAACGTGTTTTAACAATACATGTCTAACATTTATAATGTGTTTAGAAACAATTTTCTGAAATGACTTTACACAAATTTCTTGATGATTATTAACTATTGTCAAATGTTTTAAAACACTTGACTGAAATTTTTACTAACTATTGACTATTTTTATTTGAAAACTATTTTATAAAAAAACAATAATAATAATTTTGAAATGGCTGACTTAAAACCAGTAATGATGAAAAAGCAGCCAACAAGGGTTCATAATAGATGAAGTTTTTTTCAAAATTGTTTAAAAACATCCCAGGTTGAAACCTTGAGAAGCTACTTGATAAAATTACAAGAGTTTGATTTTGCCAATTCTAGTCAAAGGATGACTATTTGAAGATGTTAGATTTTAACATTTTTCAGTTATTTTGGATGCGATTAGTTACAACATAATTCCCATTATTATTGCATAGTTTCAATGAGTTTATTAACATTTAGAAAATATAATATAAATAAGGAAAAAGTAATTTAAACCTTTTGAACGGTAGTGTATATTTATCAGAATACAGTGTTTTAGTATTGTTTAAGTTTTAACAACGTTTTTTTTTTAGCAAAAACATATTTCTTTTTTTTAAAAGGAATAGTTCACCCAAAAAAATATATTTTACTCACCCTATGTTGTTCTAAACCTGCATGATTTTCTTTATTCTGTTAAACACAATAGAAGATATTTTGATAAAAGATATAACCAAACAGTTGGTGGTACCCATTGACTTCCATAGTAGGAAAAACTCAATTAAGTGTTTATTATCATTTATCAAAATATCTCCTTTTGTGTTCAACAAAATAAAGAAACTCATACAGGTTAAGAACAACATGAGGTTGATTAAATGAGTTTACATTTTTAGGTGAACTATCAAGGAAAACTTAGATCTGTTTTTATAGCTGGAATCATTTACATTGCTTGTGTTTTACTCATATGTTTCTTGATTTAATCCAGTCCCTGAGCCTCCTCAGATTGTCAATGAATTACAACCTCTATCTGTTGAGGCTGGCAAGCCTGCACGTTTCTCCGTGGTGGTGACAGGAACCCCTCAACCCCAGGTATCCTGGTACAAGAACTCTCAGGCTCTGTCCTCTGGGTTCAAGTGTAAGTTCCTGAGGGATGCCAGTGAGTGCGCATTGCTCCTCATTGAGGTCTTCCCAGAAGATGCAGCCCTGTACACCTGTGAAGCTAAGAATGACTATGGAGTAGCCACAAGCTCTGCTTCACTTAATGTAGAAGGTGAGCTTACTACATTCGAGAAAGTGTTGGTTTCTGATTCCTTTGTGTATTTTTTGTTTTTAACACAAGCATTGTTTGTGTCAGCAGTTTCAGAAGTGGTTTCTACAGACATTGTAGCTCCAGTGCCACCACCAGTAATCATTGCATCACTTCAAAGTACTTCTGTTGAAGAAGGAGAATCAGCAAGTTTCCAGTGCCGTGTGTCTGGAGATGGTAAGGATTGCCATTTAAAGTATTGTGGAAAATATTTGCAATATTTTTAACAAGCATTTGTAATAAATGTCTTCTTGTGAACTTAACCAATCTTTTATTTTTTTTTTAATTTTGCAGATTTGACGATTACATGGTACTGCAAGGATAAAGAAATAGTGGAGTCAGACAACTTCAGAATGTCTCAGATTGACGATAGCTGCCAACTGGACATTTCCAGAGCTTATGTGACCGATGCAGGGGAATATACATGTGTTGCACGCAATTCTGGAGGAATGGTCTCTTGCACTGGAGTTTTAATAGTCAATGGTATGTGCTATAAATGTTTAGCTTACTTTCTCTTCAGAAGATGTTCTCTTTTCAATGTCAAACAACCCATTTGGCTTCCTAAGCATACTAAACACTAATATGCATGTAATATGATGTCTTGACAGCAAGTTTCGCTTATCATATATCTCAGTTCGACTGGACTTGAAGTATATACTGAACAAACCAATGTTAGCTTGATAGCATTGTCGAAACCATTGCACTACCATCCATCAACCTAACAAGACCAGACATCCTGTTTATTTGTCGTGCATGTCAAAACCACCAAATTCTTTGTTTAACTGTGCACCGAACTACATCATCATTCAAGCACAATATGCAAAAGAAACCTTCTTCACCTTTTTCATTGAGAAAACTAACAACAGACCGTGAATGCCCAAGCTCCCTATTTTTAAAGGATTTGTTCTCACAGAAAAGCCATGTAGAGATAACAATAGAAATGGAAGCCAGATTTTGCCTGCCATCATCATTGTGAGACCTCACCTATGAAACTCCATCACTCACTTGCCGCTACGATGATGATCTGTAAAACTGTTAATGGAAAATCACATTATTTCATGTCTAATGTTATTCTTTCTATTGCTCAGATGGCAGTGTGAAAACAGTAGGTAGGCAAAGTGTTTCAAGTGGCGGAATATCTCGGTCAGAGTTGTTCACCTCCCAGACCATGAGTGAGACTCATTCGTCCACTATGCAAACTTATGAATCTGTGTCTACCATGATGATGTCCACAACATCTGTTAAAAACATAGAGGTCCAACAAGTGACCTCTGTGGAAACTTACTCTTCGAGCCCTGTGTTGACCCACAAAATGAGTGACCTCAGTGTAAACCTGGGCGATGTGGCACAGTTTGATTGTTCCTTCAGTGGACAGCCGTTTACAGAGATTGAATGGAATCATAATGGAAGACCAATCCCAAAAACAGAAAGGGTGCAGTATGTTAATCAAGGAGGTGTCATATCTCTCGTCATACTCAATGTGCAGCTTGGAGACCAGGGAAGTTACTGCTGTACTGTTAAAAATAGAAATGGCGAGAGTCAAACGTCTGCACAGCTTACAGTAGAAGGTGCTTATAGTTTTTGTTTATACCTTTGATGCTCATTTCATTCCATCCGCTTCCTGCTGCTGTTTTTTATTCTAAAATATGTTCCATGTGGTTATAACAGAGTTTAATTTTTAATTAAATTTACAATGTAATATCTCATGCATTAAATTTTAATACTGTAAAGTTTAATCCAAGCCTGGCCTAACCTCATTCTTCCATCCTACTAACCTTTTTTTTTGTTTTCTTGTCAATGCTAAAATATCATGCTAAATTACTGAATAATCCCTAATAAATCTCCCTAACTTTATTCTCACTCAGCTAAAGAAGCGAATCCCAACGAAACCCCCGTACCCTCCGATTCAATCAGTAAATCTTCTAAAACCGAAAATGAATCAAGTAAAAAGGCCTCTGAGCAGGAAAAACAGGAGACTTTACAGAATGTTGGAGACCTGGCATCAAAGTGGCAGATAAGCCGACATTACGATCCTGATGTTATACCTTTGTTGGAGCGTGACATGTACGATGCAATTCAGCCAGAGTTCCTTGTGAAACTATCCACAGAATTCCTTGCCAAACAAAAGGAGAGTGTTTTTCCTTATTATGTATTCAAAGGAAGACCCTCTCCGTTTATTATATGGCTACACAAGCAGTTGATCAATGAAGAGCCAAGGTCATACTTCTTGAAACATGATGAGCCCTTGTGCTGCTTAAATGTAAAGAACCTCGGTTCTGGTCAAGGGGGCACAAATTCTTGCAAGGTTATCAATGATGCAGAAGACAAAACATGCAGCACTCGGACAGGTTGGCATCTGCATGCTTTGGTTTTACCACCTTTAATTTTAGCCCTGGACACAGTTTGTTTCCTCTCCCATATGCCCACTCTTATGAATAGAAAAACGAATGTGACATCTCTCTCTCTCAAAAAAAGAAAACAAATCACAACATGGAAATGTTATCTTTATAAGAGGCTGACAGCGACTGCATTTGAACACCTATCATAGGTGTTTTCACAAGGGAGATGTGGTCCATTTTCATTTTGTTTGAAAAAGAAAATGGAGAACCTAAGATGATATGAAGCTATTCAAATGTTACCCAGAAGACCTTTTATTTTCACACATTTAATATTTTGTTTGTTTTCTTACAGTGTCCAAGGTGGAAGAAGAGACAGTTCATGAAGAAGAAGTCAGAGGTAAATTCATTTAAAAATTAAAAGGCATTTTTTTATTTACACTTTAAAAATGTTGGGTCATAAAGGGACAAACCCAAATGCTGTTTACAACCCCAGAAAATGCTTATATTTGACCCAACATTGGGTTAAAATTACCCAGCATTTTGGGTTGAAACAACTCAGCATTTTTTATAGAGTATTGTTTGCTTTTTTCTTTTCTGTGAATTATTTTACTTTATTGCTTTTAACTTTGACATGTATACATTCATTTATAAAGTATCTGTACTGTTTGGATTATCTTATGAAATTAATATACATTACCTATTATGCACACTCTATAGCGCAATAATTTAACAATATGATAGTGTCATAAAAAGGACTTTTTCTTTGAAATAACTGTATTGAACCATTTTTTGTTCAGCATTTTCTACCTCAACTATATCAACTCAGGAAGACTCTTACACAACAAGCCTTCATTTACAAGATCAAAGCAAAACATTTGAACTTCAGCCAGAGTCTAAATTAATTTCCCAATCATTAGAGATAAAACCAAAAAAGCCAGTTTTTGTAACCGAAATCTCATCAGCGATTGCAAGTGCCGGAAACACAGCAAAATTAACTGTGCAAGTGTCAGGCTTCCCCAAACCAGATATTGAGTGGTACCACAATGGCCAGTTGATAAAGTCTTCATCTGTTTATACATTTGTCGAAGAGAAAGAAGAACATACTCTTGTCATAACTAGGATCACAAAAGAGTTGGAAGGAGAGTATACTTGCACAGCAAGAAACCAATATGGAAAGTCGACATGCACTTCTTATCTTAATGTTAAAGTGCAGGATACTAAAAAACAAGAAGACACTATTGGTCAGCCTCCATATTTTATCAAATCGATTAAATCCATGCAGTGCACAGTTGGAGGCCAGGCTCTCTTTGAATATACAGTTACAGGTTCCCCAATTCCCAATGTTCAGTGGTACAGAGGTAACAGTCATATGCAATCTAGTAAGTACTGTTTCATTGTGAACAATGCAGATGGGTCGGGCTATTTGAAGATACTAGGTGTTCAGCAAAGCAACGGTGGCATTTACACTTGCAAGGCATCCAATCCTCTTGGAGAAACATCTTGCAGTGCTGAACTCATTGTATTCTTAGAGACCATCTTACCATCTCTTCCCCAAGAGCAAACAACCACACAAAAGCAAAGATGTTATGAAGTTCTTAGTACCGAACAAGCCCCTGAATCTTGTTTGTTTAGCGAGATCCTTTCTGAACAAGTCAGAGCTAGTCTTCAACAAGAACACCAGATGATTTACACCACTAGTACTGAAGATAGGCAAACTATCAAAAGTGAACAGACAGATGTCTTGCATTCTTTAAATGTATCCGAAGCTACGGCTCACACAGAGCAGATAACGCGACAAGCTGCGGTGTTGCAATGTCACGAAGTGCAGGAGGGACTAACAGTTGCCCCTGCTCAGCCAAAACCAGTGGTGGCGACTCCTCTTAAACAGCTCCACATGGGAGCAATGACCTCTGCTGTTCAAGAAAGCGAAGGCTTTACAGAACAACACTGTGATCGTATTTTAAGTCCAGAGATAAAAGAGCTTGAGCTAGCCATTGAAGAGCCTTCAAAAAGCATGTCTGCCATTTCAGAGTGTGCAACAGCATTTACCATAGTTAAAGCTGAGTCATTAATTAAAATGCAAACAGAAGAGACAAATGCTACTTCAGAGCCAAAGACTGTTGTTAGTGGGGCTCAAGTTGAAATTAAATGGCCAATTCTTAAAGAGGAATACACAACAATTCTAAATCCTGAGGAGGAAAGAAGTTACAGGGTTACTGAAGGGATTAAATTATTATATACCTCAACATCATCAGAGAATATACCACTTGCAGAGGCTCATACTTCAGAAATATCATCTGTTAAGTACACTAAATGTTTAGTAGAAAAGGAGCAATATAAACCACTGCTTACTTCTGTAAGTGAGACTAAGCACATGCTTTCAAAGGAGGAAATCTTTGAAGTCCATAGACCAGTAGAAGAATCTGCCCAGCTTTCTAAAGAATCAGTATTAAAGTCAGCCATGATTTCTGAGGAAAAGGTCAACCTTATCGCTGATGAAACCACAGGAATACCTGATCTTGAGCATCCTTCTTCAGTACATTCCCAAAACGAAGAAAACCAGATGCTTAAATTACAACTGATCAGTGACCAAGATACTCTTGTCTGTGAGGGCAGATTTACATGTGAGAAACCAGAACTAGAGAAGGTGGATGTAGGTACAATCCCAGTTCTTTTGCACACAGTGTCTACTGAAGAACAGAAAATGATTACTTATGAACTGTTATCACAGTTTACATCCAAAGATACTTCAGTGGTCCTAAAGCCCAGAGTAGAGCAACCCACTGGACTGCATCTTCACTCGGTGCAATCAGAAGCTAACTTATATAAAGAAGGGCCACTTTCAGTGGGAGAACAAGACGAACAGACAGCCACCCAGATACAAGAAAAAGCCCATAAATATGTAGCTACTAACGAAGAGAAAATTGAACTGATTGCAGATTATGTCAAAGATCTTGAAGTGACTGTAGAAGGGTTCAAGATTGAGCACCCAAGAACTGAGCCTAGACCCTTGAATGTTCTTCAGGTAGTCTCACAGCCTGTGCCTCTTTCAAAGGAAAGCCTGATTACCTGTGATGTCAAAAGCCATTGTGCACTTGTACAGAAAGAGGATTGTCGGGATGACATGCATGCAGCGTTCGTGTCAGAATGTCATTCTTTAGAGGAAGGTTTTACAGACACTCTTAAAGCAGTTGAGGAATTTACTTGTAGAACAGGCGTAGAGCCCCGAGTACCAGTTCAGTCTTGTCACATAGAGGAAAAAGATATATCAACAGAAAGCTGTGCTGCTCTTGAGGCTGCAGAACAAGACTTTGCAGTTAAAATTCAAGAGGGTCAGTCTGTTAGACAGTCTGTACTGATGGAGGAAAAACTTACCCTGCTGGGTGAAAAGTCTCAGAGCATTACCAGATCAGAGGCATCACAGATAAATATTACAACTCACCCTGCAGAACCTTTTTTAATTACTGAATCACAGGAAAGCAAAACTCTTCCTAAGGAACTTACCTTCGTTATTCCCGTACCGAAATTACACAGTTTGGATATCAAACAACAGTTGAAAACGACACTTCGGTCTGCAGTGGCTCCTGATCAACCCTTAATTTTGGCAGATGTAGTTGAAAGTTTAGCAGCTGTTGAAGTCAAGGAGGTCAAGGTGCGTAAGGAACCAGGGTACATTATGTTCACATATTTAGTTACATCAGCAGGCCCACCCTTAGAAATAACTATTGGATTTGAGGGTGAATACCCCCAGCTAGCCATTCTTAAAAATGAACTTCTTGCTGCCTTCCACTCTATACTTCATCAAGAGCAACACGTCCTGACTTCTGAAAAACCAGGCCCCATGCTTCTTGACAGACCTGATCAATTACAGGTTAGCAGAGAGTCTTCAAGCCCAATATTCTCAGCAATTTCAACAGAAAATGTAGAATTGTTTGAAGTGCCTAAAAAGCAATCTGCCGCTCTGCAAACAGAATCCAAATTTCCAATCCAGTCTACAGTTGCTCAGAAGCAAGCTGCTATCCAGGAATCAAAGCATCATGTGGTGCAGAAAGCCATTGAGAGCCAAAGTTTTATTGAGACTGAAAGCAAAGAAATTCAGTACCAGTCATTTGAACGTTATGATAGAGATGAAAGTGTTACAGGTATTACCATTGATGCTTCTACTAGGCAGGTTATTGTCGAACAGTCTATGGATGTCCACATTCAAGAAGACAACAAAGAGAGCTTTGTTACAGAGGATAATTTGATAAGAGAAAAAACAGAGGTAAAGACAAAAGAAGTCTCCTTTGAAACACAATTAAAAGACATTACTGCGGATGAAAATTCCAAGGTTACATTGACTGTTAGAATAAAGCATGTAAAAAGTGTTAACTGGCTTTTTAATGGCATATTGATCAAGTCTGGCCAGGAGTTCAAATGTTTGAAGGACAATGACTCTTACACACTAGTCATCAACAAAGTTACCAAGGAGAAACACGAAGGTGAATATACCTGTGAGGCTGTGAGTGAAGCTGGCAAGACGTCCTCATCATCAAGGCTCACTGTGGTCTCAAGAGGTTGGACCTTTGTGGATATTATTTCGTCTTAGATGAGATATCACTCTTAACAGTTCAACCATCACAAATTAACCAGCGGACACCTGCAACGTTGTCATCACATTCCACTCTTTTTTTTTATAGAAATGCTTACTTTACGTGTGCTAAACTATACCACCTTTTATTATAATAGCACTTTTTCCATCATCTAAGCTCTTTAAGCATGACCATGTCATGTGTGGTTCTTCATCACTCCTCTGCTAACATAGCACCCTTTTTCCCCAGTCACCTCAGGATCATTTCCTCTTTCCATTTCTGATACACTTTCACACATCGCTAAAAGCAGTCTTCATGCTCGTGTCAATGTACTGATTATTGTATTTCTTTATGTTATTGCGACATTCAGTGCCTCCAGTTTTCACGAGGAAGATAACTGACATGGACACCAACGTTGGCAGCCCCGTGAAGTTTGAATGTGAGATTGAAGATGCGCCTAATGTGACTTTCAAGTGGTTCAGGTCTGGATCAGAAATCAAACAGGGTGACAAGTACAGGATCATCAGCAAGGGCAGCTCCTCATCCTTGGAGCTCCTCAACCCAACAAAGGCAGATGCTGGAGAATACATGTGCCGTATCTCAAATAAGCATGGTAGTGACAGCTGCGCCGCTAAGCTGAGCATCACTGGTGAGTAAACATTTGTTTTCATATGCTTTGCTTACAATTAACCAAAAGACAGAGATTCATTGTTAGTGAAGTTGTGGTTTATCATAAGCTGTTAAAGGTGTTTTTATCCAGTTTTCACTCAAAAAGGATGAAATATCCCTACTGAAAGACCACTTAAAACCAGCCTAAGATGGTTGGCTGGTTTTAGCTTGTCTCCCAGCCTGGTTTTAGAAGGGTTTTTTTACACACTTAGCTGGTTAGGCTTGTTTTAACTTGTCTTTTCAGTAGGGTAAAGTCATTATTGAATATTGAATAAAACCAGTCGTTCAAATCCATAGATGTAGTCAAGTGATAAATCTAACATCTTCCTCAATTTTGTTTTTTACACTATTTGCAATTTCTTCTGTTGATTATAAACACTTAATAGCACAATTTGATCTAAATTTGCATGGCAAGTCTTTTCAAATAATTAATATTTGTATTAATATGTTTCTGATGTAGGAAATCTTAGAGATTTGTTGATCAAAACCTACTGTCTTAAGTACATATTGGATCATATTTATGGGGTGAACTGGTAAGGATTCATAACATAGTGGCCTTTGAAAGATGATCCTTTAGCAAAATAATATTTGTGGTACATATTGCTTTGGTTGCAATGTAGTTGCACTAAAAAATACTTATCTATTGTAAATTACCCATCTATTGACAGAACAAGGTAGGTATTGTGTATTGTCCCAAGTGATTGTTGTCTTGTGTTTGTTGATTTGTGATGTGTTGTACTGTACATACTGTATGTGTCTGTTAAAACACACTGATTATAAAAAAATGCTGGTTATATTCAGCACTCCACCCAATGTATATCCCCACAATGATTATATGACAACCTTGCGTTTCTAAGATCCTGCATGTGTGGTTCATAACTTGCCAAGAACTTTGGTCAAACAGGCCTATAACATAGCATTATAAAATTAAAAATAATGTTTTTAAGTTGAGGGTGAAGTCAGTAGAAAAATTTCTTTGAATGAAGCTTGATGCTAGGGCAGAAATACTAGATTGACTGTGGTGGACTTGATTTTACAAATAGGACTTCCTAGGTTAGCTGATTAGCATTCTTGTTGGAAGTGATAGACGAGTATATTGCAGTGACCGATTTATCAGCCAATATTTGGATTTTTGTTATCGGCACTGGCCGGTATATCTTTTAAATCGTACAGTAAATCTATCTGCCCCTTAAATGTGTTGTTCTTAATGAAAAGACACTCAGATGTGAAGCTAAAGTATGATAGACAGTAAAATGACTAATCACTTTTCACTTTATAACATGATGTTATGTTGTGTTACAGAAAACAACACTTCTTATAATTTTTTATTTTTTTGTTGAATCAACTCAGATTTACAAGTTATTTCAACTTAATATTATTTATCTTGACTAAAGATGAGTTGTTATGACTAGAGATGAAAAAAGTCAACTTCATTTTATAGGTTGTAGCAACTCATCTCTTGTCAAGATAAATGATAGTAAGTTGACATGACGTTTTGTTGATTCAACAAAATAATTTTAAGACAGCAAAGATTTTCTACGGTGTGTAAGGTTTCAGATTTGCAGTACGTATCTTAATATAAATTATAAATATAAAAATATAAATATAAAGGGCCTTTATTTATAAATGGTATGCATAACAAAATTTTAATTTACCAATTTTCTGTTTGTCTCTCACTTACTGTTATAACGTTTATGTTATATCGCCCTCATATTGGCAAATCGGCCACATTGCTTTCTTATCATTGGTATTGGCTATAAAAAATCCATATCGGTCAACAACTGCTTTTCGGTACTTAAACAGCATTGTTATTGACCTGTGGATAGATTAAGGTTTCTTTAGGGTTGAGATATAATGCCAGGACTGTTTTTGGACATGTTATTCCAGGTCTAACAAAACATTGTTAGAAAATATCTTGCTGTTCATATTGGCAAAATAATGGTATCTGTTGATTATGCAAGGTTTTTATAGTTATACTAAAGGCTGATAGTAACAGCGAGAGTTTATGTTTATGGTTTTGATGAAATCCATTTAATTTTCGTTCTCAGAAACCCCCTTCATCAGAAAAGAATTACCAATGGATGTAGAGACCTGTGCTTTATTTGGACATGAGGTCTTTGATACTGCCCCATTTGACATGAACGGGTTTATGCATAAGAGATGTGTTACTTCTGACAAAACACAAATATTATTTGAGGATTTAATCGGATATTTGGACAAGCATCCCTTTGAAAGTTCAAATGTTGGGGAGTACCAATGTTACCTGTCAAACGAAGTTGGAAAAATCGTCTCAAAATCAGTTGGTATGATAAGAGGTTAGTATGCTTGAGAGAGATGAGAAGAAGAATCGTTTCTGCAGGTTCCCAGCATTAACAGGTGTGCTACTAACATGCAGCGCAGGCTACAACGGCAAGCTAAACCTTTAACAATGCTTTCAGGCCATTCAGCTGCTGCTCTTGCTATGACTTATTTGATCCAGCTTCATGTTGACCTGCAATATTAACATCTTTAATAAGTTTTAATCTGAAAACACCAGTGCAATGTGGTTTAATAAGAAGATGGATTAGGGTTATTTTATTTTTATATAATATAGTGATAACATCAGGGGTTCTTCATCAATTAAACTTCTACGTTTACTAGAACATAATGATTCAAAATTCAACTCTTAGGGCTTTTACTATACATAAAAATCTATGATTTGAAAAGTTTTATGTATTTATGTAGTATTATCCAAAAATTGAGAAGAGACCAACTGCATTAAGGTGTGACTATTAACATTTGTTTAGTTTTCTTGGCTCTTCCTGACTCTTTCTTATCAAAGCGTTCTAGCTTTGAATTTCTGAAGCCCATGGATTGGCACACAAGTAATCTTGGAGAAGAAACTCTTTACATTCTTTCTTTCCCAATTTGAGGAGGATGGAGATAAACCTGGATTATGGTGGTAGACTTAGTTCTGCTTCTTCTTTGGTTATTAGTTCGTGAAATAGTTCAGAATCTGAAGTCTCTGCATAGTACCAAAATTATGAAAATCACAATACGAGATCCTTGTTCCGGTGGTTGTGATTGTTCCTGGTAATGAACATTGTAAATCTTAAACTGTATATGAATAGTGACTTGTTAATGGTGAGATTTTCTTTAAATTTGTAAACTTACTGTTGTGAATTCTTGTTTTTATTCTTTGTTTTAGTTGTTTGTTTTTCATAGTAACGAATATCTTGAACTTGACATTGGTTGCTGGTAGATCTGAACTTTAAGCAGGGCTTGAGAAATTGAATCAAGATCAAAGATGACACTATGGATCTTTCTAAGTCAGAAGAACTAAATAGTTTTGTAAAGAATAGATCCAATATACATGAAGGCGAAAGAGAGACTGAAGAGAAATCTTGTTTTTTGGAAGAAACTGTGGAAGGATCTTGAAATAAAAGAATAAAGGAAAAACATATATTTTTTTTAATTAAGAAAAATTCCCTGAAGACAATGCTGCTATTTTGGAAAGTCTACAATCACCGATTTTTTCACATTCTTGCATGATGATATTGGTAAAAATGGATTTTAGTTATAGGAAAGTTTAGGAAAATATCATAAATGCATCTTGACAGCTTACTTTTCCGCTTTGTGAAAAGTCAATAGCTGAGACTTGAGTGTACATTCATTGGATCCCAAAAAAATCTTTGCCACATGGTACAACATGGCAAACAACTTTATGCGTCCCATCGATACAACACCAAAGTGAAAAATATCTCCTGTGTCTTGGAATGCTTATATACGTGTACAGAGGCAACCACTGGATCATACTCTTATGAATGCATAAGGGACAGATATATGTCCTGTTGATGCATGTCTCTAGGAATACTCAGCTAAAACAATGCTACTGTGTCGATTTTTAAAAGAGGTGCATATCTGTGGTGCTCAAAGTGATTTTTATACCTGTTATGCATACAGAACTATCTCAGAGACAGCTGCAACAGTCCTGATAAGTTTACTAAAGTGATAGTTCACAATAATGGATATTCTGTTGGACACAAATTAAGATATTTGAAGAAGTCTGGGCTGTCGTTTTTCCATTTAGTAGAAGTCAGTATGAATTAAAAAGCTGGCAAAGGTGGAATAAAAGTAATTAACCTGACTCCTTACTGTACATTGTTTTTTGGTACTGAAACAATGTAAAGAGTCAGGTTTCAACTCTTGTATCTTGGAGTGTCTACATGCAAAAAGGAGACTACAGGAAAATACTTTTAAGTTTTAAAAGATCAGTAAATTGTACTGGATTCTTGTTAGGCTGTCTTTCAATGTTCCTAAAGGCCAATTCACACTGGTTAGACTGTTGGAGTCTGTTGGGTCAGTGTGAAACCCCTGTTGGCAGTTTTTGGATCAAAGTAAGGGAAACTTTAGAATTTGGGTGTCTTTTGAAGTTGGTAGTTGTCTGACCAGTGTAAATTGGCCTTTTGGTTGCAAGGTTACCCATGCAAATGAGATCACTTGATATTGCAGCGTTAAAGAGCATGTCATTTGGGATGCTGAACATTTTTTTTTTTTGGCAACTATATGGTGTGATGCTGAGATTTTGCACGTCCAGTGTAGTGGCTTATGTCTTTTTTCAAATCTTTATTGTCCTATGATAAAATGTAAGGGCTACTGCGAAGAATGGCATGTGATGTAACTTTTTGACTTGCTTGGAAACAAAATTGATTGACGTTGCATACTTTGAGGAGTAGAATAATTACGCATGGATGATGTTTTGCCTATATGCGTGTCATTTTTGTGGTTGTTAAGGAAGTAACTTGAATGGATCTGATGCTGTTCTTCTCAGAGCCGGCCAAGTTTGTGAAGAAGTTGACAGACATGACTATCCCAATGAGTCAGAAACTGAAACTTCAGTGCACATTTACCGGAGCACCCAAGATGTTTGTTACATGGTACAAAGATGGAAAGCAACTCTATGCCTCCTACAGATACAACACATGGATAAATGATGACACTTGCAGCTTGGAGTGTCTTCATGAGTGTAATAATGAGACAGCTGGACAATACTCTTGTGAGGTGTCCAATTCCTATGGAACTGATATCTGTCATGCCCAAGTTACGACTGGTTAGTATGATTTAAAGTCTCTTTGCGTTGGATGGAAGTTGATTTTAGAGAAGAATCCCTTGATTTGATATTTATAAATTTGTAAAAGTTATGCGACTGGTCTGATGTTGTCATGCACTGGTCAAACGTGCAACTAAAGTCAGCAAATTTAATAATTTAATTTAACCCTTAAATCTAGATTAGATTTCAATATGAAACAAAATCAGAATTTAAAGAATTTAAGAACATCTCTTGCATTTAAAACAGCAAAGGATAGACTTATACTGTAGCTTGGCTCATATATAAATAAAATGCTTTTTTTGAGCTTCAAAAACAACACTGTTGCACTACACATTAACCATTCCAATTATTTTAAAGAATAGGCCTATGCATTAAAACCAAAACCGCTTCATGCTGTGTACAGCTTACACAGTAGCAGATTTAACAAACCTTAAGTAGTCTAATAAGCACACATTAATCTGCTTTTCCATGATCTACTATATAATCCCTTACTCTGCTTCTCTAATATACATTTAAAAGAGTCTTAGATGAAAACCTTTCAACTTTAGCTGTTGGATAAGAGGGATTCTATTAGAAGCGACACATTGCAGGAGCACTGGAAGTTCAATCAAAAAATCGCCAAGATTTTAATGCGAGAAGAACAAAATATCAAGTGTGGATAAGTGTGGACGAAACTGCACGCCTGGCTATTCTGAAGGATGACTGGGGCAGATGCTAATCTTGGCATGCTAGTAAAGAAACCAAAGTCCCTTTAGGAGAGTCTCTGTACTCGGCGGCCATGTTTGCAATGCGTCCGGGCAACTATTTCAGTCATCCAAGACCAAGTTCTATCAACTTGAATGGGGGAAGGACAAGTTTGCTTCCTAAAATCGCTTGCTAAAATAGCAAATCTTTCTGACCAAAAATGAACTTGACATCATCTGTACAATTGCTTCTTAGTCTCAAATTCATCTTAAAAATATATTATTCCAGGTTGCTTCAGCTACTATGCATGTGCAAAGACTGGCAAGAACCTTACAAAACCTTGCAGCCCTACTGAAAAAACAGCCAAAACCAGTCTAAGATGGTTGGCCGGTTTAAGACAGTCTCCCAGCCCAGTTTTAGCTGGTTTAACAGGCTTGTTTTAGGGGGTGGGTTTGGCCATTTTTAGCTGGTCTTAGCTGATCCGGCTTGGAGTCCAGCTGACCCACCAGCTTAAACCAGCTTGACCAGTTTTGTCAGGCACAGAGGACTAGCTTTAACCAGCTACTTCCATCTTAAACCAGCTAAGACCAGCCAATCAGCTTAGCCAACCTGGCCAAGCTTCCACCTGGTCAATTTTGCTTAAGACGGATGGTCAGCAGGTCTTTCAGCCTGACCAGCTAAAAGTGTCCAAAACCCCTCTAAAACCAGCCTGCTACACTAGCTTGCCCAGCAAAAACCAGACTGGGAGGTCTTTTCAGTGGGGAGAGCTCCTCCCCTCGAAAATCATCAGTTTTATCGATTGATGATTGGCTCTTTTTATTGGAAGGCAGAACTTCCATCACCAGAGCGGCCCTTGTGAGCATTGCATTCTCCCATTCAATAATAGAACTGTGGCATCTTGATAAAAAAAAAAAACAAATGTTCCACTATTTGTGAAAACTTTAATTTTGTAATTTGATTGTAATGTGAATGATTGTTATCTGTGCTTAATGTGTTTCATTTTCAGAGCGCAAAATTCCACCAACCTTCACTAAGAAACCCTCAGAGCAAGTTGAGGATAGCGAGGGCAAATTGGTGAAGCTTGAGGCTCGAGTGACTGGCTCACAACCTCTGTCTGTAAGCTGGTACAAAGATAACGGAGAGATCTTGAGCTCTGACGTCTGTGACATTTCCTTCAATAACAATGTGGCTGTGATGTGCATCAAGAATGCCAAAGCTACAGACAGTGGTGCTTACACATGCAGTGCTTCGAATGAAGCTGGCTCCGCCTCCTTCGAGGTGGTGGTTAACATCAAAGGTAGTTAAAAGTTTGATTTCTTCTTGTATTTATTATCTTGTTTTAGAATGCTGTGTTAGCTGTATAACCATGAACCGCTCATATCATTTACTTTTTTAAATTCTAGAGCAAAAAATACCACCATCTTTTGACATTCCCCTTAAACCCGTGACAATCAATGAGGAGGAAAGGCTAAACCTTAGCTGCCATGTCTGTGGCTCCACTCCTCTGAATATTCAGTGGATGAAGGACAGAAGGGAAGTCACATCTTCTGCTAGCACCAAAATCACATTTGTGGATGGCACAGCCACCCTGGAGATATCCAAGGCATCCAAAACAGATGCCGGTGACTATTTATGCAAAGCAACCAATGATGCTGGTAATGAATTCTCCAAAGCTAAAGTCACCATTGCAGGTAATAAGACATTTTTTAATTTAATCTAACTTTGTTGTAAATACCCTTAGTTTAGCTGCTTTTAAATGCACTATTAAGGAGTTTCCAACTAACCCATGAATCTCATTCTCTACCATTTTATTGTATTACCATGATCTCCGCATCTTTTTGGTTTCTTCTCAAGTGCTTTGAATATTCATTTTGCTAATTTTTCTTTTTACCAAAGTTTTTTATTTTCTTTCTGTCACAACTGAGCTGTAATATTTTGCTTGTGATCTTGAAAACTTTTTTCAACCATTTAATTCCAATTCATTCTTGAGTAACTAAGGACCATTTTGAGATACAAAGACACTGTTCCTGTGATTCATCTGGCTAACGTTTAAGATTATTGGATTATTTTGATTAATTTCCATGTCTTGTGTAAATCAGAAAAACGTAGTGCTGCACCAGCTAAAGTGCCAGCAGCCCCCACAGAAACTCAGGCAGTTAAAAAACTGGACAACTTGTTCTTCATTGAGGAGCCCAAGAGCCTTCATATCATTGAAAGTAAGTTGCTGATTTCCATTAAACAGTTTTCTATGTGTCATTTTGAGCATGTTGAATTTAATAATGACATCACATTATAATCTGGATTACAGAGGGCACAGCTACCTTTATTGCTAAAGTTGGTGGAGATCCCATTCCCAATGTTAAATGGATGAAGGGCAAATGGCGACAGATGACTCACGGTGGTCGAGTGAGCATTCAACAAAAGGGCCAAGAGGCCAAGCTGGAGATCAAGGAGGTGACCAAATCCGACTCTGGTCAGTACAGATGTGTTGCCTCAAACAAACATGGAGAAATTGAGTGCAACGCTGACATGAATGTTGAACAGAAGAAAGAGACTGGACCAGAGATGGTGACACTGAAGAAGTGAGTGTGGTTTTTCCTTTTTACCTCTGTCCTATCTTAGGAATGATTATACCGTAACCTAAAACTCTTTTTTTGTTGCCTTCAGAACTCCATCAAAGCAGAAATCTCCAAAAGAGACCAAAGACATTGACATTGTTGAGCTGCTACGAAACGTAGACCCAAAAGAGTATGAGAAATATGCTCGCATGTATGGAATCACAGACTACCGTGGTATCCTTCAAGCCATTGAGATACTGAAGAAGGAGAAAGAACACGAAAGTGGAAGACGGGTAGATAGATTGAAAAGCTTTGTATAAATAGATGATTTAAAAATATTTTGTTTTCTTGCAACGAGTGTTGTAGTCCGAGGGTTAAGACCAAGATCGATTGTCGAGTCCGAATCAAGACCACATCCAGCTTTATCTATTGGTCTTGAATCGACTACAACATTGCTTGCCTTTTTTTTGAGATTTAAATCCACAACATGTAGTCTAATCAATCTCTGTGTTTTCTAATTCAGGAAAGCGAACATGGGCGAGAATACGATGAAGATTTGGCTAAACTTATGTCTGATTTGCAAAGCAGAATGGAGCACACTGAAGTATGTTGCTTCAGTTTTTTTAGTTTAATGTTTGTATGATATTTGCATCATCTTCATTTTGTTAAATTAAACGTATATAAAAATAATTTTTGCAGCCTGTTACCCTGGTTAAAGACATTAAGGACCAGACAACGCAAGTTAACAAGGACGCAACATTTGAGTGTGAGATCAAAATCAACTATCCAGAGATTTCACTCTCTTGGTATAAAGATACAAGGAAGCTAGAAACAAGTGATAAATACGAAGTTCAAATTGTGGATGATCATCACATATTGAAGATCAAGAACTGTCAGACCAGCGACCAGGGAAATTACCGCGTTGTTTGTGGGCCACATATATCCAGTGCCAGACTGACAGTAATGGGTAAGTTCTCCACATTAAAATACAACAGCATTGAGATTTACCATGATTTACCATACAGTCATGACCAAAATGTGACCAAATGCACTGATTTATGTTCATGATTTATGTACAACATAACAACATCGTATAAAGACTACTACACAGGTTGCGGGCTCAAACCAGATGTATCAAATGTGACAAATTTTTTTTAGGGCAATACTAACCTCTTCGTTCTGGTTTCTTTTCTTATAAGCAGATATTGTTTTTTCCTCACCTTTTAATTTCTTAATCTAGCTTAAATGGGTGTATATTGTACGTGTGTCTGAATGTAAATATTTCTTTCTCCATTTTCGTTTCTTTTTGAAGACCGTAAATGCGTTTCGAGACCATTAATCATTCCTATCTTTTTATATTATCTGTAGCTGACCAAATTCAATTCACCAAGTGCATTCAGAATATCTTGGTGAATGAACGTCAGTCGGCCACTTTTGAGTGCGAGTTGGCCTTTGACAATGCGGTCGTCGCCTGGTTTAAAGACTCATGGGAACTTAAAGAGAGCCCAAAATATACCTTCAGATGTGAAGGACGAAGACACTTTATGGTCATTCGTAATGTAACATCTGAGGATGAAGGTGTGTACAATAGTCACAAAATGTAATCGTAAATATAGTGAAAATAGTTTGAACTCATTTAACTTGACTGAAAATCTTTTAGGCGTATACTCTGTGATTGCACGACTGGAGCCCGTGGGTGAAACTAAAAGTACAGCTGAGCTTTATCTGTCAGGCAAAGGTACAAGCTTTATTGTAAAGTAGCACCGCTTGCTTGTTTAGGAGAATTTAGTCAAAAATAATTATATTTTACCTTCTTTTCCAGAAATTGAGTTAAGAACGCGTTCCTTTGGTAAGTAGTTGTCGTGCATAGGATTTTAGGATTAACAGTTTTTTATTATCCCCATCCCCAACTAATGTTATGCAAACTGTAAACTTTAAAAAAAATACTTTTTAATGAAGTCAATCACACAAATTTATCTAAAAAAATATTGTTAACATGTCCAGATGTTCCTGATACATCAATACATGTGCCTGATGTGACATCTGTGATAAGTTTTAAAGGTAAGACTGAGATAAACAAATAAATAAATAAACTGTAGTGTTGTAATTTACCTTCCATCGTAATAATAAAATACTGTTTGTTTAAAAGATGAAACCTCTGAATTTCATTATGAAGAAAAGTCTGAAATAACAGGTATTATTTCCACATTTCCAATATAATGCCTTAATACACTAAGCTTGCAGTATCCAAATGGACTAATATTACAACATAAACCCCTCTTTGTCTAATTCCACATTAATCCTCATTCCTAGTTTATTTTTCTTTCTTTTTCTATTTATTTATTCTCTTTCTTTCTTTCTTTTTCCTCTTTCTTTCTTTCTTTCTTTCTTTCTTTCTTTTTCCTCTTTTTTCTTTCTTTTTTCCTCTTTATCTATTTATTTATTTATTTATCATCTTTCTTTCTTTTTCCTCTTTCTTTCTTTCTTTCTTTCTTTCTTTCTTTCTTTCTTTCTTTTTTCTTTCTTTTTCCTTTTTTTCTTTATTTTTCCTCTTTCTTTCTTTCTTTCTTTCTTTTTCCTCTTTCTTTCTTTCTTTCTTTCTTTCTTTATTTTTCCTTGTTTTTTCTTTTTTCTTTCTTTTCCTCTTTCTTTCTTTCTGTCTTTCTTTCTTTTCCTCTTTCTTTTTTCTTTCTTTCTTTCTGCCTTTATTTCTTTCTGTCTGTCTTTCTGTCTTTATTTTTCCTCTTTCTTTCTTTTTCCTTTTTCTTTCTGTCTTACTTTTTCCACTTTATTTATTTATTTATCCTCTTTCTTTTTTTCTTTTCCTTTTTCCTCTTTCTTTCTTTCTTTCTTTCTTTCTTTCTTTCTTTTTCCTCTTTCTTTCTTTCTTTCTTTTTCCTCTTTCTTTCTTTCTTTCTTTATGTTTCCTCTTTCTTTCTGTCTTTCTTACTTTATTTTTCCTTTTTCTTTGTTTCTTTGTTTGTTTGTTTCTTTATTTTTCCTCTTTCTTTTTTCTTTCTTTCTTTCTGCCTTTATTTCTTTCTGTCTGTCTTTCTTTCTTTATTTTTCCTCTTTCTTTCTTTTTCCTTTTTCTTTCTGTCTTACTTTTTCCACTTTATTTATTTATTTATTTATCCTCTTTCTTTTTTTCTTTTCCTTTTTCCTCTTTCTTTCTTTCTTTCTTTCTTTTTCCTCTTTCTTTCTTTCTTTCTTTTTCCTCTTTCTTTCTTTCTTTCTTTATGTTTCCTCTTTCTTTCTGTCTTTCTTACTTTATTTTTCCTTTTTCTTTGTTTCTTTGTTTGTTTGTTTCTTTATTTTTCCTCTTTCTTTTTTCTTTATTTCTTTCTTTCTGTCTTTATTTCTTTCTGTCTATCTTTCTTTATTTATTTCTTTTTCCTCTTTCTTTCTTGATTTTTCCTTTTTCTTTCTTTCTTTTTCCTCTTTCTTTCTTTCTTTTTCCTCTTTCTTTCTTTTTCCTCTTTCTTTCTTTCTTTTTCCTTTTTCTTTCTTTCTAACTCTTTCTTTTTCCTCTTTCTTTCTTTCTTTCTTTCTTTCTTTCTTTCTTTCTTTCTTTCTTTCTTTCTTTCTTTCTTTCTTTTTCCTTTTTTTTCTTTCTTTTCCCTCTTTCTTTCTTTATTTTTCCTCTTTCTTTCTTTCTTTCTTTCTTTCTTTCTTTTCCCTCTTTCTTTCTTTATTTTTCCTTTTTTTCTTTATTTTTCCTCTTTCTTTCTTTATTTTTCCTCCTTTCTTTCTTTCTTTCTTTCTTTCTTTCTTTTTCCTTGTTTTTTTCTTTTTTTCTTTCTTTTTCCTCTATCTATCTTTCTATTCCTCTTTCTTTTTTCTGCCTTTATTTCTTTCTTTCTTTTTCCTCTTTCTTTCTTTTTCCTTTTTCTTCCTTTCTTTTTTTCTTTATGTTTCCTCTTTCTTTCTTTCTTTCTAGCTCTCTTTCTTTTTTCTCTCTGTGCCCTTTAACTTCTAAATATGAAATTTTGTCCAACATACTTACCCAATTACCTTAATTCAAAGACCCCCAAGTCTTTTAAATATAAAACATATTAAATATTTTATTGTTGTATGATAGAGTATCAGAGCTGGACAGTCGAAGAGAAGAGTGTTACATATGAATTATCTTCAGTGCAAGGTATACTGTGGTTAAAAGTCTTAGTGTCTGTATTTTAGAGGATAACACTTTGCTTATCTTGTTTGGTGTCTTGTCATATTTTTGTACTGTATGTGTGAACTTGCTTCACTCATCTTCCTCTTAATTGTCTTTTATTATATGTCGTCTAAACCACAGTGTGTATGTTTTTTACTTTTCTTTGTCATATAATCGACAATAAAACATCACGACAGTCCATTCCCTGACATTCAGTAACCCATCAGTCTCTTTATCATTTAATATATCATTAACACTTTAAATCTACAGGTATCAGTGTGCCGTAACCTTTGTGAGTGTATGTTTGTTTCAGAATTTGCACATTTTTCAGCCTCTTCATCATTTAATATATCATTAACACTTTTAATCTACAGGTATCAGTGTGCCGTAACCTTTGTGTTTGTATGTTTGTTTCAGAATTTGCACATTTTTTTTCTATTGCTGAAAATGTTAATGTTTCTCTACAGAGCTGCAGAAACCCGTTGAGGAGACTGTGACAAAACGTGTTGTAGAAAAGATGGAAGAAGCCCCTAAGAAAGGTATTTGTTGAAAGTAAAATGCAAAGTCATTAATCATCTCTTAACTTTTATATATGCCCAGCTAACTGCTTTAGCGTTTTCTTTAATAAAACACTTAACATGTGTTGTCCGTGCTGAACCAAAAACAACTTTGGTTCGTCTTTTGTTTGTGTTTAATTTAATTTGTGTTTAATATTGTACGTCATTGTGAAGTTGCGTCCATTGTGTAATTACTATTTTGTTGTTTGTAAATTGTTTGTTGTCTGTTCTTTCAATGCTTTTGCAATAATGCTAAAAGCATGAATGCTTTGGCTACATAAACTCTGCTTAAGCCTTTTAGTTATATTCTAACAAAATTGATGTATTTTAAGTACTGGAAGTTATACAGCTACCAGAAGAGACACCAGACACAACGGTCATACAGACTGCACTGATTCCTGAAAAAGGTATCTACGTGTCTTTTCTTGTGTATACTATTGTTCCCCAGTTCTTCTATGTTTATATGTTTTTTCATTTTTGTGAGATTTTGTATATTATCAAATGTGTTTGTGAACTTGCTGTACATGTAGTTATTTGGTTTGGAAACACGTAAACTCTGACTAAAATCTATTGCAATGATATTTCTAAGAACCCGAGGTCAGGAAACCTGTTGAGGAGAAAGTGGTCTCTCTTAAAGTGATGGAACAAAAAGAACAACCCCCAGCCAAAGGTATTGTCACCAGTATGTGTTAAATGTGTAATATAACTTCTGTATTCATTTAATCTCTTTGTCTTGAGATTGTAAAGAGCTCAAAACGTGTTATGTGTGAAACTGTAGTCTGCAGTTTACTCTTGTTAGTCTGTAGTCTGATTTTCTTGTTAGTATGTATGTGTTTGTAGTGTCTGAGAATTCTTAATATACAGTCTATTTGTGATGCACACACTATTTTAAATGTATTATGTTTGTGTTGTCAATATCCTTTGGGAAACTGATAGCAATGTCAGTGTTACTTAAAGATGTTTTAAAACCTACAGCCTCAGAGCCTAAGCCTCAGGTGCCAGCAGAACCCAAAGAGACTCCAGTGGTTGTGGCAAAGCCTGAACCTAAGCCTGAGCCAAAGGTTATTTCAAAACCTGAGCCCAAGCCTGAGCCAAAAGTAACTCTAAAACCTGAGCCCAAGCCTGAGCCAATAGCTACACCAAAACTTGAGCCCAAGCCTGAGCCTAAAGTTACTCTGAAACCTGAGCCCAAGGCTGAACCGATAGCTGCACCAAAACCTGAGCCCAAGCCTGAGCCAATACCTACACCCAAGCCTGAGCTGATAGCTACACCAAAGCCTGACCCGATAGCTACACCAAAATCTGAGCCCAAGCCTGAGCCAATACCTACACCCAAGCCTGAGCCGATAGCTACACCAAAGCCTGAGCCAGTACCTACATCCAAGCCTGAGCCAAAAGTTGCTGCAAAACCTGAACCCAAGCCCGAGAAAGCTGTGGCAACGTCTGTCAAAGGTATTGTTTGTTATTACCTGTTTGTGCTTCAGTTTTTCTGTTGTTAATGTCTTTATTTATGTGTGTCTGTCATGTGTATGTGGATATTATTTAACTCTTACAGTGCCTTTGTCCAACTTTGGATGATTTAGTCATCTTTGCTTTATGTTTGCCACTCTGTTTTTGATATTCTTTAAAAGCACCCGAAGCTCCTAAAAAGCCAGAAGCAGTACCTCAACCAGCTATTAAAAAAGATGAGGCTTTAACTTCAAAGCCAGACATTGCTCAAATTAAAGGTAACTTTAAATGTTTGATGGAAACAACATTATTAAATATAGTTCTTGTGGGTTATCTTAAACCTGTTGCATTTTTGTTGTTTATCTTATTATTAGTCACCTAAACTGGTGCTCTTGATGTTTGATGTTATGGTCCAGGTTTATTCAGTTCTCTTAAATGGCTCTGTTTAATATGGGCCTCAAACTGAATACACAGATTTTCTTAAATTAATACACTGTGTGTTCCTTTGAAGCTCCTTTGGAGATGAAGGAGACAGTTGCTTCAAAAGTAAAGCTAGATAATAAACCAGAGCCGGCACTTGCTGCGCCTGTGGCATCAAAGACAGAGCCATCAAAGAAAGAAGTCTCTCAGCTACCTCAAGATCTCTCATCTACACCTGTCTTTTTCAAGCCACCAAAAGTAGAGACAGCTAGTCAGCAAATGCACACTCCAGAGCCAGTTAGAAAACAGTCAGCTCCTCTGGAGATTATACAAGAACCTGCAAGAAAGCCAATTTACCAAGAAGTGTCCAAAGCAGAACCTGAGAAAAAGGTAGAGCCTTTGCCTAAACCTTCGGAGGCCCGGGAAGCAGAACGAGTTAAAAAACAAGACCCACCAAAGATGGAACCAATTACAAAGCCACCAGTTGCTTACAAAAAGGAGACTTCTTTACAGAAAGGTATAAAGCTATAATAGAAATACAGCCCTGCATTTATGGGTATAAGCAGTTTATGCAAACTCTTGAAATTGTCAGCTGATCTTATTTTTCTTGGTAATGTTTCTTGTATCTTGTACTTAATGTGCTATTCTTTATCTGGCATACTTTTACAAAGTGGTTGAAGTAAAGCCTGCAGAAGTATCGTCTGAGAGAAAACCAGTGGGTACACTGGAGACTGAGATGCCCTCAGCCAAAGGTATGCATGGTTGGATGATATTCTGTAGTTACAAATGATACTTTTTAGGTTAATGAATATAGAGTTAAACATTAAAAGGGAACTATATGATTTTTGTTTGCATGGAGGTTTTGTAAAAATAATAACTCTTTAGCCACGTTATGTGGTGCAATCTTGAATATCTTTCGTCTTTAAAGTCTTTTCAGCTTCAGAAAGTATTGACCAAATTCCCAATAAAGTGGAACTAACAACACAAAAGATTTACATGAAGGAAGAAGTTTGTCTGACTAAGGAAATCGTAAAGGAGAGTCGTGGCATTTCTCATATGCCTGAGGAAGTTTTGCCCGTCCAAGCTGAAGAGCGTATTGTTGGTCATCACAGTAGAGAACAAACTGATAGAAATGTGAAGATGATTGAAACGGAGGTCTCCAGAATGCCAGAACAAGCACCAGCTTTAGAGATGGCTGAAACGAAGAAGGAGATATTAGTGACATCTAGTATTTCAAAAAGAGATGAACGCTTCACAGATGTGGTGGTTCCTAGCAGTGAGACATCACTGGAAAGGCAAGAAATTACACAGAATGAAAAGTATGCAGTGAAGGATAGTTCAATCCAGAAGAAACATGTCACCACTGAAACAGAGGTGATCATTCAAAGACAAGAAGTTGTTCCCAAGAAAACTACTGAAGCCAAGTTTGTTCATGAAGCCAAGAGTTCACAGACAGAACCTCCTCAGATGACACCAGCAGTTAAGGCAAAAGAGATTGGAAACGAATCAGATAAAGTGCATGACAAAGGTAAACCATGCAATCTTTAGCCTATGCTTAGCAATCTTTTCTTGAATTTAATTTGCTTGTCTTCAGGTGTTTGCCGAAAAGGCAAATGTGATTTATCTTAAACGTGTGCCTGCATTTATGGCCAAGTTTCTCTTTTATATCTTGTCACACCTTGAATGTGTTATACTTCTTAATCAGACGAGAAGACCCAGGCTGTAGCATCTTCTGTGTCAGAAGTTATTTCTTCTACAAAAGGTACACAAAGGAGTGCTGGAACCGATTCATGATTTAAGAATTGGTTTCTTTGTGTGATCGTGCGCTTTGTGTTTGTACGCTCATCTGCAAAATTTATGCTGCCTTATTGTAACCATGGGTTACTTTTATTTCAAGAACCAGAATTGGTGAAGCAATCTGAACCCATTGCACCCAAGCCAACTGTGATTCCAGTTGAACAAAAAAGATTGCCTCCTTCAAAAGGTATACAGCAAGAAATATTGGCTGCTATACAAGTCAGTCACACGTTTGGTGTGTCATCTTCTGTGGTCACCTTTTCTATTGTGACTGTGGTATCTTCTTATTTAAAGAGCCCACTATTGAAAAGAAACCAGCATCGGAAGCACCAAAACCAACTGTGGCTCCAGTTGAAAAGAAAGTACTACCTCCTCCTAAAGGTATACAGTACAAAGCCATACTAGAGGAACTATTTTTGGACCATATTATATGGTGCAAATATTTGCTTGGTTAATCTTTCTTTCTTTTAATCTTTTCATCTTCCTAGCCCAGTCAAACTTATTCCACATTTGTCTTTGTTATGTGTGGTTTTGATTGTGGCATTATTTTATTTAAAGAGCCAACTGTTGAAAAGAAAGCAGTATCTGAAGCACCAAAACCAACCGTGGCTCCAGTTGAAAAGAAAGTACTGCCTCCTCCTAAAGGTACAAAGCAATACTAAAGGGACTATTTTTGGACCATATTATATGGTGCAAATATTTTCTTGGTTAATCTTTCTTTCTCTTAATCTTTAAATCTTCATGTCCAGTCAAGCTTATTCCACATTTGTCTTTGTTATGTTGGTGACTATGGCATTATTTTATTTAAAGAGCCAACCGTTGAAAAGAAATCAGCACCTGAAGCACCAAAACCAACCGTGGCTCCAGTTGAAAAGAAAGTACTGCCTCCTCCTAAAGGTATAGAGTACAAAGCCATACCAGAGGAACTATTTTCATATTATATGGTGCAAATTTTTGCTTGGTTAATCTTTCTTTCTTTTAATCTTTAAATCTTCATAGCCCAGTCAAACTTATTCCACATTTGTCTTTGTTATTTTGGTTGTGATTATGGCATTATCTTATTTAAAGAGCCCATTGTTGAAAAGAAACCAGCATCTGAAGCACCAAAACCAACTGTGGCTCCAGTTGAAAAGAAAGTACTGCCTCCTCCTAAAGGTATACAGTACAAAGCCATACTAGAGGAACTATGTTGGTAAAATTAACCAGTCAGCCAGTGGCTGTGGGCAGGGCTTTGTTTGTGTGATGTCACATTAACAAGAGAATCAAAACAGCATTTCTAATGAGATTGCTTTGGTTTAATGAGGCTTAAAAAAGAAAGAGAGGGTAGATTTTTGTAATTGTAGGGTGGTTGGGTTCACACACTGAACAAAATTAACCAGTCAGTCAGTGGCTGTGGGCGGGGCTTTGTTTGTGTGACATCACATTAACAAGAGAATCAAAACAGCATTTCTAATGAGACTGCTTTGGTTTTATATGGCTTAAAAAACAAAGAGAGGGCAGATTTTTGTAATTGTGGGGTTGTTGGGTTCACACACTCCCAACACCCATTTATGTCCAAACATCTTGTAAATGTGGATTTTGGATAATTTGTGTCCTTTAAATCTTCATAGTCCAGTCAAACCTATTCCACATTTTTCTTTGTTATTTGTGGTTGTGATTATGGCATTGTCTTATTTAAAGAGCCCACTGTTGAAAAGAAAGCAGTACCTGAAGCGCCAAAACCAACTGTGGCTCCAGTTGAAAAGAAAGTACTGCCTCCTCCTAAAGGTATACAGTACAAAACCATACTAGAGGAACTATTTTTGGAGCGTATTATATGGTGCAATTGTTTGCTTGGTTAATCTTTATATCTTTAAATCTTCATGTCCAGTCAAATTCCACATTTGTCTTTGTTATTTGTGGTTGTGATTATGGCATTATCTTATTTAAAGAGCCAACTGTTGAAAAGAAAGCAGTACCTGAAGCACCAAAACCAACTGTGGCTCCAGTTGAAAAGAAAGTACTGCCTCCTCCTAAAGGTATACAGTACAAAGCCATACTAAAGGAACTCTTTTTGTAGCTTATTATATGGTGCAATGTTTTATTGTTTAATCTTTATTTCTTTTAATATTTAAATCTTCATGTCCAGTCAAGCTTATTCCATATTTGACTTTATTATTTTGGTGACTATGGCATTATCTTATTTAAAGAGCCAACCGTTGAAAAGAAACAAGCACCTGAAGCACCAAAACCAACCGTTGCTCCAGTTGAAAAGAAAGTACTGCCTCCTCCTAAAGGTATACAGTACAAAGCCATACTAGAGGAACTATTTTTGGACCATGTTATATGGTGCAAATATTTTCTTGGTTAATCTTTCTTTCTTTTAATCTTTAAATCTTCATATTCCAGTCAAGCTTATTCCACATTTGTCTTGGTTATTTTGGTGACTATTGCATTATGTTATTTAAAGAGCCCACCGTTGAAAAGAAACCAGCACCCGAAGCACCAAAACCAACTGTGGCTCCAGTTGAAAAGAAAGTACTGCCTCCTCCTAAAGGTATACAAAGCCACACTGGATGTTTTCTGATCTTATTGTGTGGTGTGATTATTTGCTTCATAATCCTTTTCTTGTTTCATCTTTAAATGTTTATTGTCCAGTCCAGTAAAAGCTCATTCCACATTTGTCTTGGTTATTTTTGGTTGTGACTTTGGCATTATCTTATTTAAAGAGCCCACTGTTGAAAAGAAACAAGCACCTGAAGCACCAAAACCAACCGTGGCCCCAGTTGAAAAGAAAGTACTGCCTCCTCCTAAAGGTATACAGTACAAAGCCATACTAGATTAACTATTTTTGGACCATATTACATGGTGCAAATGTTTGCTTGGTTAATCTTTCTTTCTTTTAATCTTTAAATCTTCATATTCCAGTTGAACTTATTCCACATTTCTCTTTGTTATTTGTGGTTGTGATTATGGCATTATCTTATTTAAAGAAGAGCCCACTGTTGAAAAGATAGCAGTACCTGAAGCGCCAAAACCAACTGTGGCTCCAGTTGAAAAGAAAGTACTGCCACCTCCTAAAGGTATACAGTACAAAGTCACACTGGAATAACAGTGTATTTTTCATCTTTGAATGTTAATTGTCCAAGTCAGAAAAGCTTACTCTTTATGCCTTGATTCATATTGGTTGTGACTTTGGCATTATCTTATTTAAAGAAGAGCCCATCGTTGAAAAGAAACCAGCACTTGAAACACCAAAGCTGGCTCCAGTTGTGGCTCCAGTTGAAAAGAAAGTACTGCCTCCTCCTAAAGGTATACAGCAGGAACCTGTCATTGGTGTGTTATGTGTTTGTTTTTATGTGTTTTGATCCCCCTTTTAACAATCTTTTAATATGACATCAATATCAACTTATTCCACATTTGTCTGTTGTGTGTGTGACATTATCTTATTTAAAGAGCCAATTGTTGAAAAGAAACCAACACCTGAAGCGCCAAAGCCGACTGTGGCCCCAGTTGAAAAGAAAGTACTGTCTCCTGTTAAAGGTATATACTGGAAGAACAGTTTGGTGTGAAATGTGATTGTTTGTTTTGTCCTTCTATCTTTCTTCATCTTAAAATGCTCTTATTTGCTTAGAACTTATTTCATATTTTGGTATTGTTTTATTTAAAGAGCCAATTGTTGAAAAGAAATCAAAGCCAGTGGTTGAAAAGAAACCAGAACCTGAAGCACCCAAACCAACTGTGGCTCCAGTTGAAAAGAAAGTACTGCCTCCTCCTAAAGGTATACAGTACAGCAAGGACAGCTTGCTAGTATATAAATAATCTTGTCATCGTGTCATCTTTTGTGATCACCCTTTTTAAACACCCTTCTTATGCATGTTCATTAACAACTCATTCCACATTTCTCTATGTTATTTGTGGTTGTGATTATGGCATTATCTTATTTAAAGAGCCCATCGTTGAAAAGAAAGCAGTACCTGAAGCACCAAAACCAACTGTGGCTCCACTCGAAAAGAAAGTACTGCCTCCTCCTAAAGGTATACAAAGCTACATGGGAAGAATAATTTTTAATCTGGCAATCTTTGGTATAATGTTTGCCTGTTTGCTTTCGCCAGTCCATCTTTATCTGTTTTCACTTCTTGTTAATTTTAATAACAACTTATTCCACATTTGTCTTAATAACTTGTGCTTGACTATGGCATGGTCTTTTTTTAAAGAGCCCACTGTTGAAAAGGCACCAGTTCCTGAAGCACCAAAGCCGACTGTGGCTCCTGTTGAACAGAAAATATTGCCTCCTAAAGGTATTGAAAGCAAAACTGAAAAAAACAGTTTGCTGGTCTGTAGTGTTTGTTATGTGTAGTATGTTTCTTTTTTTGTGGTTATCTTTAAATGTCCATTGTCCAGATTAATACCAACTTATTAGACAATTGTCTTTATTACCAGTGGTTGTGACTATGATTTTTTTATTTAAAGAGCCCATTGTTGAAAAGACACCTGAACCTGAAGCACCAAAACCAACAGCAGCTCCACTTGAACCTAAACTTTCTCCTCCTACAGGTACAGTAAAGTGTTTGTTTTTATGTCCTCTATTATTTATAACGGTTATTGCTGTCTTTAAAGTATTTTTTAAAATCATGTCATGCCACAAGATTTAATATATGTAAATCCATTTGTGATAGTATCAATGTTTTTTATTTTCTTAATAATATATATATATATATATATATATATATATATATATATATATATATATATATATATATATATATATATATATATATATATATATAGATGTGAGGTATCTGATATGTTCGCTACACTTAAAATATACTGCATATATGTGTTAGGTTATTAGTTTGTAGAGTTCTTGAACAATTCATAATGGAAATAGAATTTGAAACGTGAATAATCATCTCTATTAACTTTTGATTTTTGATCTTAAGTCCCTTTAGGGAAGTCGCGCCACTTGGCGGCCATGTTTGCAACGCCTCCGGGCAGTAATTTCAATCATGCAAGACTAAAGCCCTATCTATGTGAATGTGGAAAAACAGATATCTCGAAACTCATAAAATCACAATTAAAACCCTTAGCATTCCTTAAAAAAACTTTAAAAATGCCTAAAAAGGACACAAATTGTACCTGCTGTGTTTATTGTATCTTACAACTGTTAACATCATTCGCATCACAAGAATTTCAGCTTTCCAAAGATATGTGACATGTTTAGCTTTTTGCTTTGAAATTGTTGTATTTGATGAAGTTTTCTGTCAAATAATGCAGTGTCCCTCCCACGTTACACTGGAATTTTTATGGGTTTCTAACAAAAATGTAACTCCATAAAAAACATTATTGTACAATAAGTCGCTAGGATTTGCGCTAAATAAAAAAAATTCACGCGACTCTGTACGAAGCCCCTCTCCCAGAGAATTGTCAGTTTTTATTGATTGATGATTGGTCCTTTTAAATGGTAGGCGGGGACTCCCGTCGCCAGAGCGGCCATATTGAGCATTGCATTGTCCCCGATTCATAGTAATATGAGTGCTCAATCTTGTTATATCCAGTATCTTTGAGTATCTTTAACTGATGTATGTGTGTTGACGTGTTAAATCTGCAATGATTTCTGAAACAGATGCAGACGGCCCTGTCACTGCTCCAGGTCCTCCACCAAAAGGTATTTCATTAATTATTTATAGGCCACATTAATGAATTATCCCAACATATTGAAATTAATGTTAGTGTTGTTTTGTTTGTTTCATGAATCTTGTAATATTACTTTTCAAACAGCTGGGTTTAACATGACAGTTTATTCAGGTTGGGAGATAATCCATTTGTTTTATTATACTTTGGGGCGGTTTCCCGGACAGAGATTATTTTAAGGACTAGGACTTACAACAAGCAAGTGTGAATTTGAGGCAAAACAAAGGGTACTGGTGTATTTTAAGATATGTCAGTGCAAGTTGTTTTCAGTTTGGACAGCTTAAAAATGTTTTAGTCTAGGACTAGTCTAATCCCTGTCCGTAAAACCATACGTTTTAAACAACTACACTGTACCTGACAGTTTGTATAATAGAAATGATGAGGGTAAGGATTCACGTTATGAGGATTTTGGCTACAACCCTGTAGTGTGATTCATGTGATATGTGAACTCTTTTATGTCCTACTGTTTGTAATGTTTTTGTTATGTGATTATTGTGACATGTATTGTCTTAGAAACAACTAGCACCTCTCAAGCACTTCTTAAACAAAAGAGTAAAATTTCTGTGAAAGAAGAGGACAAACGGAAAACGGCAGCTGGAAAGAAAGTTACTAGAAGTGCAAAAGAGCACAAGGAAGATCATGAAGTGACATCACATAAGAAAGTAAGCAAAATTCATGAAGAATTGCAAACAGAACCAGGACCCCTTCTACGGAAAACTGAGAAAGCAGAAATTGTTGGGGAGGAGATGGATTTCTCAAAGGCAGTCCCTGAAGTTAAAATCACCAGCAGTTGTGAAGTTACAGAAGATACTTGTGCATATGAACCTGCCACAGTTCAGAAACCTGGTGAAAAAATTGTTAAGCTTGAGCATGTGTCAAAAACAAAAATAGAAGAGATGTCCTCATATAAAAAAGCTGATAACTTTGAAACACCTGTTGTCTCAAAAGAACCCATCATTAAGGTGAAGAAACACGAGCCTGAACATGTCAAAAAGTCAGATGTCCCCATAAAGACTCTTACTACCCCAGCAAAGTCAACAGAGGACAGACCAAAGGAAGATGAGAAGACAGTGTTGAAAAAAGGAGGAATTATTCCAAAAGAAGAACTGAAAAAAGAGGAGGTTAAATTAAAACCTGTGACAGAGAAAACTCCCTCACCAAAATTAGATAAACCCAGTGTTAAAGAAGAGAAGCCCCCAATCTCCAAAAAGAAAATGGGGGAGAACGAAGAAAAATCACTAAAACCCGAAGAACCTGGAGAGCTGAAAAAGACTCTTTCTCCAAAAGCCGAAACGGCGAAACCTAAACCAGCCGAGTCCATTCCGATGGAAAGAAAACCCAGTGCAAAATTACCCAAGAAGCTTTCACCCAAAGATTCAATTGAGTCTGTTACTTTGAAAAAGGTCCCAAAGAAAATCTCGCCCAAAGAAAAGACTACTCAGGAAATTCCTATGAAGACAAGTGTAGAAAAAGTGCCAATGAAAGAGGTGATGAAAGAGATGTCCCCCAGTGTTCTACATGTACACAAGATTCCTACACATCAAGAGGAAGAAGTACATGAACATAAAGGAGAGGTAGCGTGTGGTGACGAAGAAGATGATGAAGAAACTTGGGGATGGGAACTCGGTCCTCGGGACAGTTACGGATCTGGGAACTCTGATGACCTCTTGGAAGATGGGGCTGTTGAAACCCCAGGAATGGGTGACAAAAGAGGTATCTCTATTGGTATCTCATGGCTCCCTAAAACACCTCATTCCCAATAATATCAACTCACCTCAACTTCCATTTTTACCCTTTAACAAACTTCTTTATTCTTCATAAGTGTCTTCATGTTGTTTGTTATTCACTGTTGGTCCATGCATTCTTCTGTTCTTCATATATGTCAAACCCCTCTTGATAAAGTGTCTTGACTCAACTGAGTCCAGTTTTGTCGTCTTGTGACTGTTATCCATCTCATGTGTTTGTCCTGGTCTGTGTTTTGTTACACGTGATTGTTATGTTTCATTAATTCACTCAGCTGAAATGTTTATTTTCATTTTGTGCTCCGTGCAATACGACTCTGCAGTATAAATAATGTTCAAACATATATATTTCTAAGATTTGGATCTCTGCAATAGTTTTGTTCAAGCCTTTACTTACTAGATAATATTTTAACAGAGGGCAAACCTAAGGATGAGTCACCTTTCGGAAGAGGCAGAGGACTAAGACGTAAGTTTATCATTTAAATGTATTCATCTTGTCTTATTTGTAATTTTTTTTATCATAGCAGTTTACGCTGTCACTGTGCCAAAAATTTCAACAGTTTTTCTCTCATATTGCAGCAAGACAAACTCCTTCTCCCGGTGATGGTGGAAGGGGTAGAGGGCTCAGACCTGGTGGTGGAGGTGACAAACCACCGGCAGAATCTCCTTTTGTCTACCAGCTCAAAGCCGTCCCACTTAAGTTTGTGAAGGAGCTCCAGGACATTGTGTTGCAGGAGGCTGAGTCTATCGGTTCCTCGGCTGTATTCGAGTGTCAGATCTCTCCATCTACTGCTATCACCGGCTGGATGAAAGATGGCAACAATCTGAGGGAGGATCCAAAACACAAATTCACCTCTGATGGCAAAGACCGCAAACTGCAAATCATTGATGTACAGCTGTCTGATACCGGAGAGTACACATGTGTTGCAAAGCTTGGCAACAAAGAGAAGACCTCAACAGCTAGACTTGTGGTGGAAGGTATTTGCAAATACTTTTTTGGATATAACATTAGACTTGATGATTTTCAGATCATACATATAGACGGTTTCAGCAGTAACAACATAAACAAGCGGCTTTCGTGGTCAACACGTAACTTCCGGTAAACTCAACTAAAAATAAATAACAACAAACTACTTTAAACCTAGTTTATTTATACAACAAACAAAATAAACAACACATAGTTTACCTAGGAAACCAAAACATTTGTTATTTTTAATGAGGTATTTGTTCAAGAGTTCAGTTTAGCAACTAGTCAGACCATTAAAAAAACAGAAACCGCAGTAACGTTCAGACCAGTTGCGTATCGCGTCACCACACGTGTGTCCGATGAAATGGTCTTAGGCATTTAACAAATGATTTGATCTAAAGTGACTTTTAAAAGAAAGGAATAAAATAAAGCAATGTTTCTTAGGGAAGCGATAGTATAAGAAGTGCTACTCTCAGCTCATATTTTACATATGTATAACACACTTACATGTGTATATCCAAATCACAAGAAATAATAATAGAGGATATTACTAGTACAATTTAAGCGAACATCTTCTATGAACAGGAAGTCGCGATTGACTTGACTTCTGTATTGTGACGTATGTCCAGAGTTGTATAGTACTTAAGTATTTGTACTTTCTGCATAAAAGTAAAATTTCATTTAATCGTATTTTATTAGTGTTTTTCTTTGGAAACATACATTCCAAAACACATTATCATAATTTTTACTCCACTACATTTCATAATTTCAAGTTTTTGGTTTATATTTAATATTTAAGTACATTAAACATCTAGTAATTTTTTGTACTTTTACTTAAGTAAAAAAAAAATCTTACTTTTACTCAAGAAAGAAAGTGTACACAATTTTTATGTAATTAGTCATTAAATCAATTTTAATATGCAATATATAATGAATACACAGTATGATTCTATGCTTTAGAATGTTGTGAAATTGTTTTTGTTACGGAAAAGTATTTTTTTTTCCCAAGACAAACACTCTGATAAAGCACAGATGCTTGGAAAATGTAACTAAAATACTTAAGTATTATACACCTATGCGTATGTCACACAAGGAATGTCACATGAGGGGAAAAGTGGGCGTGGCTTGTTTTCCACTATGAATTGATTGGGTATAGAAAATTAGGCGTTTGATTCAGAAATGGAATTCAGAGTGAGGGGGTGACGTTAATGGATGCCCCGCCTAGTCCATTGAGGTGACATCCCCACAATAGTGCATTTTCAAATGTTGAATAAAGTTTATGATGGCACATGAATGAATCAAAAAATCTAATAATGAACCACACGGATTAATTATTTCTAATGAAAACGGCAATATACCGTTAAAAAATAAGAATCGTCAGTTTTGATTTCATGGAGACGATAAGTTTTTATGTTACAGTTCAGTGTATGCACCTGTTGATTGTTACGTCCTATCTGCATAGATTTTATGGAGTATATATAATGTGTGATTACTCAAGTTGCATTTGTTTCTTCATCGCAGAGTTACCTGTGAAATTCACAAAGAATCTGGAAGAAGAAACAAATGTGATCAAGGGGCAGCCAATGTATCTGACCTGTGACCTGAGCAAGGACAGGGAAGTGATCTGGAAGAAGAATGGGGAAGTGATCGAACCAACCACTGGCAAACTTGCAATCAACATCATCGGGCTTTCACAGACCATCACGCTCCAGGACTCAAATGATGACGATGCTGGTGTTTACAGTTGCGAGGTTGTGGGTTTGGAAAACATAAAAACTCAAACCAACGTCAAGATTACTGGTATGAATTTATTGAACATTACATCATCTCAAAAAACTCTGAATATTGTGAACGAAGACCCACTGTGAATGTATGCATGTTTGTATTCAACAGAAGTCGTTAGGGACTGGTTAGTTAGACCTCTGAGGGATCAGCATGTGAAGCCCAAGACCACAGCTACATTCAAGGGTGAGCTCTTCAAGGAGACTCCCAACTGGAAGTGGTTCAAGGGCGATGAGGAAATTCCCATTCCTGACCCTACGGGCAAAATCGAGGTCACGAAGGAAGGCAAAGAGGTCACTCTTACAATCAAGAATGCCCAGCCTGATGATATTGCGGAGTATACCATAGAGGTCGAAGGCCGCAAATATGCCGCAAAACTGACACTTGGTGGTGAGTACAACAGAGAACTGAACCCGATTTTTGCTAAATATACCATCTCACATTGTTGAGTATAATCCTTTCAAATTTCTTTTCAGAACGTGAAGCTGAGATTTTGAAGCCTCTTGTCAGTGTGGAGGTGGTTGAGAAAACGGAGGCCAACTTTGAGACGGAAATTTCAGAGGATGATGTGCCTGGAGAATGGAAACTTAGAGGACAGGTTCTGACAAGATCACCGGTAAGACATTGTTCAATATTTAGATGTGAAAATATTTTTTCATTAGGTGGAAAATAAAATATTTAGATCCCTAAAGTAAAATACAATACAGGGTTTAGATTAATCTAGGACTAGGCCTTAGTTATTTATTTTAGGACAGGGTTGTCCAATCTTGCTACTGGAGGGCCGGTGTCTCTGGTGAGTTTTGCTCCAACCCTAATAAAACACACCTGATTCAGCTAATCAAGGTCTTCCCTGGCAGACTTAAAACTTTCAGGCAGGTGTGTTGAGGGGTGTTTCAGCTAAACTCTGCAGGACACTGCCCTCCAGGACCGACTTTGGACACCCCTGTTTAAGGACATTCAAAAAACTATACTTGTGTGCATCTTGAGACAAAACAATGATACTAATATATGTTAAAATGTCAGTGCAAGATGTTTTAAAATGAAAGCAGCTCAAACATGCATTTTAGTCTGGGACTAGGATAAGCCCTGTCTGGGAAACCGTTCCTTAGTGTTAATTTTAGTGTTTGGAAAGATACTAAAATGCTACAGGCTATTCAAGTAGATAAAAGCCAATTTTGCAATTGTAGTTAGGCAAGCTACAAGCTTTTAACATAAAAAAGAGTAAATACCTATGTTTAAGGGGACATATCATGAAAATGTGACTTTTCCATGTTAAAGTGCTATAATTGGGTCCCCAGTGCTTCTATCAACCTGGAAAATGTGTAAAAGAACAACCCAGTAACTTAGTTTTGTTAAATCATTCTCTGCAAGCATGTGAAAAAATAGGTCATTGAAATTTGGCTCCCCCTGTGATGTCAGAAGGGGATAATATCGCCCCTTAATCTGCACTATCACAACCACAGAACTGCCATCTAGTGCAGATATCAGCTCATTTGCATTTAAAAGGACACACCCAAAAACTGCACATTTTTGCTCACACTTACAAAGTGGCAATTTTAACATGCTATAATATTTTTAGCTAAAATTTTACATATGTACTCTGTAGACACCAAGTTTTATTTGACATCTTAAAAAGGTCCACTCTAAGACTTTTCAAAGGGGCAATGTGAATATATTTGATGTTTTACAATCCCGATTTATCATTTCTGTTTATTTCAGACGTGTGACATCAAAGCCGAGGGAACAAAGCGATTCCTTACTATCAAAAATGTGCAGCTTGACCAGGCTGGTGAAGTTTCATACCAAGCCCTGAACGCTGTGACAAGTGCTATGCTCATAGTGAAAGGTAAGAGAACAATGGATGATTTATTATTAAGTGCAGTTCAAATATACAAATGCATACGAATGACACTATGGACGCTGTTCGTTCACACCTACCAGAGATTGATATGGACTTCACAGTCCCTTTGAAGGATGTTACTGTGCGTGAAAAGAAACAGGCAAAGTTTGAGTGCCTTATCACTAAGGATGTGCCTAAAGTGATTTGGTTAAAGGGTTCTGATATCATTACGCAAGGAAATAAGTACGAAATCATTGACGATGGAATGAAACACATATTGATTATAAATAACTGTGAATTTGAGGATGAGGGGGAATACAGTATTGAGGTCTTGGGCAAATCGTCAAAAGCCAACCTAATGGTAGAGGGTAAGTCTTTGGTTATCATCTTGGTTGGTGAAGTCGTGGACAGATTGTTTTTCACAAAAATTAACTCGGGTGTTTATTAATGATTAGTCTAACAAATAAACTACTGTATATAATACATATAAATGACAAATAAATGAATAAATAACACATCCTAATAAACTTACATAATACTGTGTGGAGTGACAGCTCATATTAAATTGTAATAAACTCGTTTAACGCGCCCCCAGTCAATTTGTTATGCACTACACAAATGTCATAGGTATGAGGCTGAACTTCATCTCAGCATTAAAGGACCAAACTGTGAAGGAAGGTCAAACCGCTCTGTTTGACCTAGAACTTTCTCACGAGAATGTCTCCGTCACATGGTATAAAAATGAAATAAAATTGCATCCGAGCAGAACCGTGTTGACTGGTGTGGTGGGAAAGAAACATACCTTAGAAATTAAGGAGGTAACACTAGATGATACTTGCCAAATTAAAGCAGAAGCTAAAGGAATATCGACAACGGCTAAGCTGCTGGTAATAGGTAAATTTTCCTTTATTACATTTCAGTCGTAAGCAGTTTCCTGTGCAAGTGTAGTCTCATTTTTCCCCACAACAGGACTCCTTGTAAAGGACTAGTTCCCGTTACATTTTACCTTCTGGGCAGTTTTAACACAATAACTTGTTTTTACAGAGGGTGATGCATACTTCATTGAGAAACTGCAAGATTTCACCGCGGTTGAGAAAGACGAAGTCACGCTTAACTGTGAGCTGAGCAGAGATGTTCCCGTGAAATGGTTCCACAATGAAATCGAAATTAAAGCCTCCAAGATGATCATTATAAAGACAGATGGCTTGCGAAGAAGCCTTAATATTAAGAAAATCGAACAAAAGGACAAAGGAATATTTGTTTGTGACTGTGGAACAGACAAGACCACTGCGACCATGACCATCGAAGGTTAGTATTCAAGGTTATATCCATAAAATGCAAAAGTTGATGGCTAAAAAGAAGTGTTTGTTAATTTTCCTTTTAAATTTCAGGTCGTGACATCAAAGTGGTTCGTCCCATGTATGGCGTTGAGCTGTTTGATGGTGAGACGGCTCGATTTGAAGTGGAACTCTCTACTGATGAAGTCCAGGGCCAATGGAAACTAAAAGATGAAGTCCTGTCTCCTTCACCTGTAAGCAAAGTTTCATCATATAATGCCATTGATCTTAACGTGTTTGTCTTCATGTACAGTACTTACATGTTATGTTTTATCAACAGGATGTTCAGATCGTTGAAGAAGGTACAAAGCACGTATTGACAATCTTCAACTGTAGAGTTACCCAAACAGGAGAGGTGGTCTTCCAAGGAGAAAATGCTAAGTGTTCTGCGAATCTTAAAGTGAAAGGTAGTATATGTTATTCGTTAAATATTATTTGTTTTTCTCATTGATGTCTCTTTAACTGAACTAATTATTTGATTTCTATGTCATAGATTTGCCTATTACTTTCCTCGTACCCTTGAACGACGTGCATGTCTATGAAAAAGATGAGGCGAGATTTGAACTCGAGTTGTCAAGAGTGGCAAAGTCCTTCTCTTGGTTCAGGGGAACTCAGGTGCTGAAGACCGATGAGAAATTCGAAATCCTGACAGAAGAAAAACACCATACTCTGGTGATCAAATCTGCAAGTTATGAAGATGAGGCCAAGTACATGTTTGAGGCTGAAGACAAGAGGACATCTGCCCAACTTGTTATTCAGGGTAACATAAAGCTTCTTGTGGAGTATATTTTATTTCCTTGTACATTTTCTTATTTGTGTTTATTGCTTCCCTCAGGCATCCGTCTTGAGTTTGTCAGACCTATCAAAGATGTCACCGTTAAAGAGCGTGAGACAGCCGAGTTCAGAATTGAACTCTCCCATGAGAAGGTTCAGGTCACCTGGTACAAGAACGATGTGCGTCTGCATCCAAGCAAAGTGGTGCACATGTCCGAAGATGGCAAGATCCATACTCTGTCCTTTAAAGAGGTCTCCATCGATGACACTTCTCTTATTAAAGTTGAAGCTCTTGGGAAGACCTGTGAGGCAATGCTTACTGTTCTTGGTAAGTGCTTTTCACAGAGACTACTGTTTATGTACAACAATGATAAATGATGTGTTAAACATACTGTACTTTTTAAAAACGAACAGAGGGAGAGCCTTACTTCACCACCAAGTTGCAGGACTACACTGCACTTGAGAAGGATGAGGTGGTCTTGATTTGTGAAGTCAGCAAATCTGCAGCTAAGGTCAAATGGTTTAAAGATGGGAATGAGATCGCTCCCTCTAAGAACATCCTTATCAAAGCTGATGGAAAGAAACGTGTCCTGATTGTCAGAAGGGCAGAAAAGGACAACACTGGCGAATATGTGTGTGACTGCGGCTCTGACAAAACAGCAGCCAAAGTTAATATTGAAGGTATGCATTCTCTAGTGGTATATGTAATAATGAAGGAACAAAATGTGCCTAACATTGGGTCCAATAACAAACAAAGTTTTAAAATGTGGCATCTGTACTTCCCTTCCTCTGTCCTATGCAGAGCGTGACATCAAGATTCTCCGTCCACTGTACAGCGTTGAGGTCACAGAGACCGAGTCGGCTCGCTTCGAGACAGAAATTTCTGAGGACGACGTCCATGGACACTGGAAACTCAAAGGAGAGGCTCTGCACCAGTCCGCTGTAAGTATTTCCTCAAATGCATTATTTTTTTTAAATTTAAATTTGTTTCATTTTAATCCACAAATTAAATGTGTGTGTTTATTCCACTCATCAGGACTGTGAAATTAAGGAGGAAGGCACCAAGCACATACTTATACTTTATAATGTGCGTATGGACATGGCTGGAAGTGTGGACTTCAACGCCGCTAATGCTAAATCCTCTGCTCAGCTCAGAGTTAAAGGTGAGACGGATGTCCTTAAATATGCACACACAGAAGCACATAACTGGTATGTTATGCAGAAAGTCCAACATCTCACATAGTCACAAATGTCTTTAAAACACAAACAGTACTGTGTAAAAGTCTTAGGCCACCATGCCAACATTATATTTGTTGTTTTTGCAATTATATAATGACCTTATGATTATTTCTCAGTCTCTTTTTTGAAACACAACCAGCAAATGCAGGGAATTTGTACGCAATTAAAAAAATTAAGATGAAGTGTCAAGTGTTTAGTGTAAGCTCCTCTTTGGAGGAACCTGCAGGCTCTCCAAAACTTAAATGAAACTTAAGATGTGTTTAGTGCCAAGTCACGAAAAGCTGACTTTTACCTGAAATAGCCATTTTGTTCTTCTGTGCACATATTTCATATATTTTCTGTTTGTATCTCAATAAATATACAGAAAAATATAGATGGTCATTAAAACTTAGTTGGTGATGGCCTAAGACATTTGCACAAAACTGTATATAAAATGTAACATGTCACCCAATTGGTTGGGTAGCAAACATGTTGAGTGACAGTAACAGATTATGTTGCCAGGCTTGGTCTGTAGCCAATCAGAGCCTAAGACTATTTTAGATGCCACATACCTTATCAGGAGCGGGTCGGGGGTGATTGACAGACCTGTAGCATTGCCTCCTAGGCTAACTGACCACATGCTGTACACGAAATCTCAATATGCTAATGATACCGGGTCCTTTGTGATAAGCTGGAGACGGGAAGTTGTCCTGTAGCTTTTACTGTTGTGAATTGTGGTTTAGTGCTAGCTAAAAAAAATGACAACTTGTAGTGGAATTGTTTCTTGGTATTATTAAAAATGGCATTTTCTACTTCTAAAGCACGCACGATCGGCCTGCTGCGACCTCTTCGGGATGTCGCTGTTACGGCTGGAGAGACCGCAACCTTTAACTGTGAGCTTTCATATGAGGATATTCCTGTCGAATGGTTTGTTGGTTCAACAAAGATGGAACCAAGCGACAGGGTAAGTCTCACTTTACATTTTCTTTCTATGTGACAAAGTGAGTTGCTGTAAGCACTTTAATTTGTTACCATTGGTAAACAGACTAACAATTAATATTTCTACAGCAATTATTTATTTTAGTTACTGTTAACTAAACACTTTTCGACCTACAGTACTGTACGATCAGTTTGTTGTATTAACTAACATTAACAAAGATTAATAAATGCTGTAATAATATATTGCGAATTCATAGTTTGTTCTTAATACATTTATTCATTTTAATGAATGGAATCTTTTTGTAAAGTGTTTTCTGCATATAAGGACGTCCAGCAGTACTTGCTCAAGGTTTTGAGATAACACACTGAGACATTCTGCCCTGCAAGCGCCTCTCTGGTTATTTTTAACTGTTTCAAAAGTGCTGTTGAAGTGCTGCTGTAGTGCTCAGCATTTTGACATAAATGTTATTCATTGCAAAATATATATTTCTCTGTATCTCTAATGTGTAATAGACAGTATTGTATACTGTAACGGTATTTAATATAATGCATTTGGCAGATTCACAGTATAACATACAACAAAGTCAGAAATACAGTGATATATATTTTGCTAGAAACTTTATTTACTGTTAACTACATACAAACAATAAATGTGACCAAATCAGTAATTTGCTGCACAATTGGACCTTACAGTTTAAAAGCTAATATCAAATTATAAACCTTTACTATAAGCTTTCCTTGACATCCAAATAAAAGCCTAAGGCGTGTAACAAAACCATAAGGGTCAATTTTTTAAAAATTGAGATTTACACATCCACTCATTAATGTATGCTTTGTTAGGATAGGACAATATTTGGTCTAGATGCAACTATTTGAAAATGCAAAAAAAAAATTGAAATTCGCCTTTAAAGTTGTCTAAATGAAGTCCTTAGCACATAAGGATGAAAAGGTTTTTGACACATTTATGGTTGGAAATATATTAAAAAAAATCTTCAAATAACGTGATCTTTACTAATCCTAATGATTTTTGACATTAAGAAAGCGATAATTTTGACACATACAATGTACTGTTGGCTATTGCTACAAATATACCCGTGCTACTGATGACTGGTGTTTTGGACATGGGTTACATAATGTATAATCGTTTTGTATATAATTTGATATGTAATAATTTTTTTTTGCTATTTTTCATGTGAAAGTACTTAAAAAAAGTTAAATTGTAAAAATTCCCTATATAAGTAGAAATAGAAAAATAGGTTTTTGCCTATTATTAATATTTGTAAAAAAGTGAATTATATAGATTATTTATAACAAAAAGTGTTTGCTAAAACTGCATGCCATAAATAATATGTAATACTGTATTTTAATCAGGTGGTCACCAAAGTAGACGGTAGACTGCATTCCTTTACCCTGAAAGATGTCAAGATGGAAGAAGCTGGGGATGTAAAACTTACAGCAAAGGACTTTGTGACCCAGGCTAAACTTACTGTAAAAGGTATGAACACTGAACAATTGCATCCCTGTTGTTTTCTAATCATATAATATATTTGCATATTGTCTGTTAGCTGTAAGTTGTTCTTAAAGGGGGAATACAGTAAATAGTGATTCATGATTACCCCTAAAACATTATAGAGCCACCAGTTGAGTTCACCAGGCCCTTGGAGGACCAAACTGTTGAGGAAGAAGCCACTGCCATTCTGGAGTGTGAACTTTCCAGGGAGAAAGCTGATGTCAAGTGGTTCAGAGATGGACAGGAGATTCGTAAAACCAAAAAGTATGAGATGGTGGCCGAAGGAAAAATAAGAAGACTAATAATCAAGGACTGTAGCCTTGATGATTCTAAGACGTATACATGTGATGCAAAGGTGTTCAAAACATCTGCTTTCCTGAATGTTGAACGTAAGTAAAAGTAAAATGGTGTTTAAGGCAACTAAGATTACTTTACAATATTTGTGTAAATAACATGTATATATTTTTTTAGATCCATTTGTTGAATTTACTAAGCCTCTTCATGATGTTGAGGTTAGGGAGAAGGAAACTGCCAAGTTTGAATGCGAAGTGTCCCGTGAAAGTGCCAAGGTATTTATAATGATAAACCATTTTCTAACAAAGATCTATGCGGATGGATGGATTAATTAATAATTACTTTTATGCACAGGTCCGCTGGTTCAAAGATGGCAGCGAGATTAGAAAAAGCAAGAAGTATGAGATTATTGCAAAGGGATTGCAGCGTATTCTCATTATCAGTAAGGCCGCCTTTGATGATGAGGCCGAGTATGAATGTGATGCAAGGACATCCAAATCTTCCGGAATGCTGACTGTTATCGGTGAGTTTTGTTTTAGTAATTATACTACAGCTAATGTCGAAATAAAGACATTAACCAAAACTGCTCTTACCTTGCAGAGGAGGAGGCTGTATTCACGAAGAACCTGTCCAATGTTGAGGGCACTGAAACAGACAGCATTAGGATGATTTGTGAGGTCTCCAAACCTGGTGCGGATGTTAGATGGTACAGGGGTGACCAGGAGATACCGGAGGGTGGTAGATATGAACAAATTTCAGAAGGGAAAAAGAGAATTCTCATCATACAGGACCTCCGTCCGGATGATGTTGGGGAATACTATTGCAAGCTGCCTTCTACAGAAACATCAGCGACTCTAAAGATCAGTGGTAAGCCTTTGATTTCTTTCACTTAAATGTTAAATTAGAGTAGTACAAGCATCTACATTTACATTCATGCATTTGGCAGATATTTTTATCTATTTACAGTGCATGCAAGGTATACATTTAATCAGTATGTGTGTTTCCTGGGAATCAAACCAATGACCTTTTACACTGCTAATACTGTACAGTGCTCAACCATTTTACTTTATTTGATCCTCTAGAATTGGCAGCTGATTTCATTTCGAAGCCCCAAAACCAGGAGGCCGTTGAGGGTGAGAAGGCCGAATTCACTTGCACAGTGTCCAAGGAAATGTCTGAAGCCAAATGGTTCAGAGGAAACACTGAGCTCACAACCGACGACAAGTACGAAATTTTCAGTGATGGCAAGAGGAGATCGCTCATTATCAAAAGCTGTGAGCTTAAAGATGAGGGTGCATTCACTGTTCGCATCGACTCAGTTAAAGCTTCGGCAGACTTGGTGGTGATTGGTAAGTTAAGGCCTCTTAAAACGTTCGCTTTTTAAATCATCAAATTTTTTGGACTTAACTATTTTCTTTTGACTTTCCTCATTAGAAAAACTGAAGATTATCACTCCCTTAAAAAATACCAAAGTTAAGGAAGGACAAGAGATTGTTCTTAACTGTGAAGTTAACTCAGAGGAAGCCAGAGCCAAATGGCTGAAGAACGACGAGACGCTATTTGAGAGCAGCAAGTTCGTCATGGTTCAGAGAGACAATGTCTTCCAACTGAGAATCAAAGCTGGAGAGAAGTCAGACGCAGCCAGCTACACAGTAATGCTGACAAACCATCGTGGAGAGCAAGTCAAGTCCTCTGCTGACGTCAATGTGCTGGGTAAGTCTTGGCAAGTAAAACTTAGCATCATGAAATATGTAGTATACAGTATATCCTTAAGCATTCACAAGCAAATCTCAAAAAGTAACTCTCTTTTTTATGCATTGCAGAGGAAGAACTCCGAATCATTGTGCCACCAGAAGACTGTGAAATAATGGAAAAGAAGACAATCGCCTTTACCTGCAAGGTGAACAGGCCAAATGCGACGGTTCAGTGGATGAAGGCCGGTCAAGAGATCACTTTGAGCAAACGTATTGTGTATCGTGTGGACAAAGACAAACACTCCCTGACCATTAAAGACTGCAGCCTTGAGGACGAGGGTGAATACACCGTAGTTGCTGGCGAAGATAAGGCCACAGCAGAACTCATAATCTGCGAGGCACCCCCTGACTTCACCTCTCACCTTAAAGATCAAACCGTCACTGAGTTTGAGGATGCTGAGTTTGTTTGCAAAGTGTCTAAAGAGAAAGCCCACGTTAAATGGTACAGGAGTGGACGTGAAATCAGAGAAGGACCAAGGTGATTTTTGGAAACAGGAGGCAAAAATCTTTTGTGATGAATGTGAAAACCTTTGCTAATGCTCATTGTTTTGTTTAGATATCATATGGAGAGAGATGGAAAGGAATGCAAGCTCATAATCAAGGAGTGCAGACCAGATGATGAATGTGAATACGCCTGTGGAGTGGAAGACCTTAGATCAAGGGCACGTCTCTTTGTTGAAGGTAATTTTTTCCAATTTTTTGCAAACATTGTGAAAAAAGCTGTATAAATACTGAAATAAATGTTGTTGTTACTTATTACTTCATTGAATTAAGTATTCCATTTACATTTAATCATTAAACACACAATGTTATTAAACGCAACATCTTAAGCAACAAATTAAGGAAATCAAGTAGCAGTTTATTGTACAAGAGCCAACAATAGTTGCAGTGCCTCAATGCCAAGTTTTAAAAGCTTGACTACAAAATATAAGGACTGCCTGCAAGATGTTTCTTTAAGATGCAAATCCACCAAACGCCATCAAATACTTTTGCTTCCAATCCACTTAATCACTGCCCCAGCAATTAAGAGTCTGATGAAAAATGCAAATTTACAAGAAAACATGTCAGACGCACTTAGCGGGTTTTGTATCTGAGCTCTTCATATCTTGAATGATTTGAAATCCTCATTATGTTTTTCTTTTCCTCAACAGAGATTCCAGTGGAAATTGTCAGGCCACCCACAGATGTCTTTGAGCCACCAGGCTCAGATATTGTGTTTGAGGCTGAACTAAATAAAGACAGAGTTGAGATTAAATGGATGAGGAACAACATGATCATCGTCCAGGGTGACAAATACCAGATGATCAGTGAGGGCAAAGTTCACAGATTGCAGGTCTGTGAGATCAGACCACGCGATCAAGGAGAATACAGAATAGTTGCCAAGGATAAGGATGCCAGAGCCAAGCTTGAGCTTGCAGGTAGGATAGCTTGTGTGTCAGAGTACAGTTTTTTGTTTGTCATATAAGGAATATATTTGGTGATGTACTGTCTTTTTCCTTACAGCTGTGCCTAAGATCAAGACCACAGATCAGAACCTTGTAACAGATGCTGGAAAGCCTTTCCTTATGACAGTTCCCTACGATGCTTATCCTCGCGCTGAGGCCGAATGGTTTTTCGAAGACACCAGCCTGCCCAGCCAGAACATTGACACATCCACTGATAGGACTGAGTATAGGTTAAAAGACCCTAAGAAGTCAGATAAGGGTCGCTATAAGATTAAGATCAAGAACAAACACGGAAAAGGAGAGGCTTTCATAAATCTAGACGTTATTGGTAAGAAAAGCAATATTTTTTACAGACAAGTGCGTGTGTTGTAGATGTATAATAACAAAAGTGTGATTTTAGATGTTCCGGGACCTGTGAAGAACCTGCAGGTTATAGACACTGCTGATGGTGAGGTCAGCCTTGCTTGGGAGGAACCAGAAAGTGATGGTGGAAGCAAGATCTTGGCTTATGTGGTTGAGAGACGTGATATCAATCGCAAGACCTGGACAATGGCCACAGACCGTGCTGACCTTCCAGAGTATTGTGTTGCCGGATTGCAGAGGGATAACCTGTATCTCTTCCGTGTTTGTGCTCGCAATAGAGTCGGACATGGAGAGCCTGTTGTCACAGATGAGGCAGTTCAAGCCAAGAACAAATTTGGTGAGCACCGCGTGAATTTATTGCTTTGTCTGGTATTGTGATAGTAACGACTCTTTTTGTTTTGGAAATAATTATATTTCATTTTCCTAACAGATGTACCTGATGCACCTCAGAACGTTATAGTTGCAGATGTCAATAGGTTTGGTGCCACAGTTTCTTGGGAACCACCTCTGTTTGATGGAGGATCTGAGATCACATCTTACATCATTGAGCTCCGTGACCGTACATCTGTGAGATGGGAGCCTGCCTTGGTGGTTAAAGCTGAAGATCTCACAGCCACACTTAATGATGTTGTCGAGAACAAAGAATACATTTTCAGGGTCAGGGCAGAGAACAGGGCTGGAATTGGTCAGCCAAGCGCTGCCACACATCCAGTGAAAATTATGGATCCCATTGGTTAGTAGTGGTTTAGACTATATTTTAATATACTTTTTGAGTTGTTGAATTGTTGTATGTAATAAAGTATGTAATGGAAACTTTTTTTTCTACTATAGAGAGGCCAAGTCCACCACTGAACCTAAACTACTCAAATCAGAACAAAGAGTCTGTTCAGCTGTCATGGGAGACACCCATCAGCAATGGAGGCAGCATAATTACAGGCTACGTCATTGAAAAGTGTGAAGATGGTACTGACAAATGGCTGAGATGTAATGCAAGGCTTTGTCCAGACCTTTATTACAGGGTATGCATTTTTTTTGTTTGCTATCATACTAGTATATCGTGTCTTTTTGGCTGGTTTGCGCTTGACTTGGTTACATTAGGCTCCTAGCCTAGCTAAGATAGTTCTAGCTGGCTTTGTTGGGAGGACCGATGTAAGTTGTTAAAAACCCCTTTTAAAAACCATCTGGCCAGGTTGATAGACCATTAAATATAACTTATAGTTTTTGCCTTATTAGCACTGTTTCGTGTGTATTAAATAAAAGAAAACTATATGTTTCCTATATTAGGTTTCTGGATTGAAGTTTGGTCAGAAGTATCTCTATAGAGTATGTGCAGAAAATGCAGCTGGATTGTCTGATCCAGCTGATGTTCTTGGGCCGCTCTTGGCCGACGATCCTCATGGTAAGCATAAATCATAAATGGTATCTTATGCACCTCATACACACAATTATTTTAAATATATATTTTCTTTATGCTCCTTTAGTGGGTCCCACTTTGGATCTCAGTGGATTCAAAGACGGTCTGGAGGTCATTGTTCCCAATGCTCTTCACATCCGAGTTCCAATTACGGGATATCCCTTGCCCAAGGCCAAATGGTCATTCGGCGATACAGAGCTCACCGCAGGTGACCGTGTTTCCATGTCCACCAAACCTACATACACCGAACTGGTTGTTGCACCAAGTGTTCGTCCAGACAAAGGAACATATACCTTACAACTGGAGAACGATGTCTCATCTGCTTTCGGAGAGATTGACGTCAATGTTATAGGTATGCAGCATGTCATTTTACCATTTAATACAATAAATCCTACAATTTGCAAAGTGATTCACGGGAATTCTCTTTATTTGCATCTCTCAGCATGTCCAAGTGCACCCAAAGACTTCAAAGCCGCTGAGGTGACCAGACACCACGTGCATCTGATGTGGGAGGCACCAGAACATGATGGAGGAAGCCCTGTAATGGGGTACAATATTGAGAAACGAGAGGTTTCCCGCAAGACCTGGGTCAAGGTAAGCTGTTATTTAGTTAGTTTAAAGCAACTCAACAGTATTTGTACACTGAGTTTAAACCATAACGCTCTTTTTTAGGTGATGTCAGGTATTGAGGACCTTGAGTTTACTGTCACGGACGTCATCGAGGGCAAGGAATATTTGTTCAGCGTCATTGCTTGTAACAAATGTGGACCAGGAGAACCAGCATACATTGATGACCCTGTGAACGTGTCCTCCCCAGCAAGTAAGTCATAACAAGTGATATACATGGGTAGTTATTTTTATTGCTTATTGCATCAGAAATTGCATTATTAATAGCAATATCAGTCTGTTAGTTTGCCGTTATGAAGTAGCTGGTGAATTAACACTGTTTTAAAATACAGCTGTGCCCGATCCACCGGAGAACCTTAAATGGAGAGACAAATCAGCAAAGGGCATCTTCCTATTCTGGGAACCTCCCAGATATGATGGTGGTGCACCTGTTAAGGGCTATATTGTTGATAAGTGCCAGCGTGGCACTGACAAATGGGAGGCCTGTGGAGATCCCATTCCTGATCTGAAGTGAGTGTTCCTTGCATAACATATTATTTTGTTTCATAATTATTTAAATGCATTCACATCTGTATCATTTAATATCCCAGGTACCAGGTCACTGGTCTTGTAGAAGGTCAGTGGTATTCCTATCGCATCAGAGCAGTGAATAGACTTGGAGCCAGTCGACCATGCAGGGCTACAGATGAGATCCTTGCTGTGGATCCTAAAGGTTAGCAATCTAGATCCACTCATAATTAATCATTAAATAAGAGCCAGCATCCACTAAATTCACATTGTCTGTTGTATTTTATAGAGCCACCAGAGATCCAACTTGACGTTAAGCTCTTGGCTGGCTTGACTGCCAGAGCCGGCACTAAGATTGACCTTCCTGCTGATGTGCTGGGCAAACCTGACCCAAGAGTGAAGTGGACAAAGGCTGACTTAGTCCTTAGACCAGATTCAGATGATAGAGTTACCATTGAGACCAAACCTGGCCATTCCATGCTGTCCATTGCAAACACAACCAGAGCCGACACAGCCACCTACATCATTGAGGCCGTCAACACTAGTGGCCGTGCAACTGCCACAGTTGACGTCAACATTCTTGGTATAGTGTTTTTCATGTGCTGTGTCTTTTACGCATAATACTCTAATACTATTATAGTGCGTAATGTTTATTGTAATTGATTTTGTCAAAAAAAAATACAGATAAACCTGGTCCTCCAGCTGCTTTTGACATCTCTGATATCACAAACGAGTCCTGTTGTTTGGCCTGGAATGCCCCCAGAGATGACGGTGGCTCCCCTGTCACAAACTACATTGTGGAGATGAGACCCACAGATAAAGAGGAGTGGCAAAAACTGTCTGCTACCATTAAGTTTACTATTTTTAAAGCCTCCAAGCTGGTGTCTATGAAGGAGTATGTCTTCAGGGTTTCTGCTGAGAACCAATATGGCATTGGCAGTCCAGCCGAGCATGTGCCTATTACTGCAAAGTATTCATTTGGTGAGCATCAACTTTATTGTAGCATTCTTGTTGTTGTCAAGTACGTACAAAAATCATTAATGTTTATAATAATGATTTATAAGATGAGCTGTTAGGTTCAGATATTACAGGAAATGTACGTTTGACATAATTTGATCTATGCAAAGATAAGTACATAAAGTAACCTGCAATTTCAAATAGAGATGGCGATATAGATGCAAATGGTACAAATTGCAGCTTTAATCAAGCCTTACTTATAAAATGTCTGCTGTTTTTTGTTGTTCAGACACTCCTGGGGCTCCAACTAGGGTTCAGCCTTCAGATATCGCAAAGGATGCTGTAACTCTAACTTGGTATGAGCCCGATGAAGATGGTGGAAGTCCCATTACTGGGTACTGGATTGAGAGGTTTGATCCTGAAACGGATAAATGGATCAGGTGTAACAAGCTGCCAGTCAGGGACACAACATTCAGGTAGGCTCCTCGTTTTGTCAGTGCATTGGCATTCGAAAGGTACAACAGCTTTTAATGTTGTTGAATTAATGTTTTTTTTCAGGGTGAAAGGTTTGCCAACTAAAAAGAAATGCAGGTTCAGAGTTTTGGCTGAGAATCTTGCAGGACCAGGAAAGCCAAGTGATGAGACCGCGCCAATTTTGATTAAAGATCCAATTGGTATGTTATGCTGCTAATTTTTTTAATAAGTTGAAAATGTAAAAATAATACAGTAGTTGTGAATCTCAAATGCTCTTGTTGTTTCAGATCCTCCTTGGGCTCCTGGAAAACCATACATCAAAGACACTGGCAAGACTTCAATAGACCTGATGTGGACCCGGCCTGAACATGATGGTGGTGCTAAGATTGAGTCCTACATCATTGAGCTTCAAAAGACTGGAACTGAAGAATGGGTTCGTGTAGCTGAGGATGTGCCAACAACAGAGCACTTATTGAAGGGCCTGAAGGAGATGCAGGAGTATTCGTTCAGAGTCAGGGCCGTCAATGCTGTTGGAGAGAGTGAAGCCAGTGACCCAAGTGACCCTGTCGTCTGCAAGGAGAGACTTCGTAAGTATTAAGTGAATGAAATTTAAAACACAGACATTTAATTTCTACTGCTTCAATAATATTATTGTGTATTGTCTTTGAAATAGATCCCCCATCTGCCCCACGCTGGCTTGAAGTGGTTAACATAACTAAGATTAACTGTGACCTGAAGTGGACAGAACCAGATAGTGATGGTGGCTCTCCGATCACCAACTATGTTGTTGAGAAAAGAGATGTCAGACGCAGGAACTGGCAGTCTGTGGACACCACAGTAAAAGACATCAAGTATACTGTCAGTCCACTGATTGAAGGTTCTCTGTATGTTTTCCGTGTCGCAGCTGAAAATGCAGCTGGTGTTGGCGAGTTCTGTGAGCTCGAGGACTCTGTTCTGGCTAAAGATACTTTCAGTAAGTTATAACGCTACATTGTCTTTGATTTGTGTCTGTTAGAAGCAATATTAATTTTATAAGTTTTTCAAGGTTATTTGTACATGAGTAAATTAGAGACCTAACAGTTGATGTAATGTCTTTTTAGCAACCCCTGGACCACCTTATGCTTTGACTGTTGTCGAGGTCACCAAAAGACACGTTGACCTCAAATGGGAGGCACCCAACAGTGATGGTGGAAGACCCATTACCAAGTATGTACAAATTTAATCATACATTACTGCTTTGTAGAATGCAAAGTCTGCACACTGTTTCCCTAAACAACAATTCATTAAGTGATGTTTAAAGTTAGCAGGACAAATGATTGAAGCGTTCCCTTTTGTAGGTATGTCATTGAGAAGAAAGAGAAAGTAGGCACCCGCTGGGTAAAGTCTGGAAAGACAGCTGGCCCTGAATGCAAGTACAGGGTGACCGATGTTGATGAAGGCTCCGAGGTGCAATTCCAGGTCCGTGCCGAAAACGAAGCTGGAGTTGGAAACCCAAGTGAACCTACTGATGTCATGACCATTGAGGATGCAATAAGTATGTATTTAATGGATATATTGCACATGTAGTACATATTGGTGTAGCAGACAGATACTAATATGCTTCGTAAATCTGGATTGATCAATTATATTTTTTGTTTTACCTGTCTTAAGGCATTCCTTCTGCTCCAAATGATGTGAAGATTGTTGATGGAAGCAGAGAGCACATCAACATTACCTGGAAAGCTCCTGAAAAGGATGGAGGAAGTCCAATAACTGGTTACCATGTTGAGCTGTCTGAAGCTGGAACTGAAAAATGGATGAGGATCAATGCTCGTCCTGTCAAAGAGCTGAGATTTAAGGCTGAGGAAGGCATAATTCCTGAAAAACAATATGTTTTACGAGTTCGTGCCATTAATGCTGTTGGTGTCAGTGATCCTTCTGAGATTTCTGACAGCGTCTTTGCCAAAGATCCTGACTGTAAGTCTATTAAGTTGTTCTGTATGTAAATACATTAGATAGATTTTGCGTATACTATGTATAAAAACATTACATTGTCTGACAATCTTGATATTCAATGCAAGATTTTAATATTCAAGTAGTGATGTAGTAAGTGTTATTTATTGAATATAAACTCAGACAGTGCCATTACGGTTTATTGCGACAATAACCAGTTGACTTATTTGTAATGTGACTTTTGTGCAATATTTAATGCATTTGTTTATATTTTAAAGGTAAGCCAACCATTGATCTTGAGACCCAAGACATTGTGGTTGTAGAGGGTGAAAAGCTGCACCTAAAGATCCCATACCGTGCAATTCCAAAACCATCAATGGTCTGGAAAAAGGGTGACACTGAACTAAAGACTGAAGACAGGCTCACACTGACATGTGATCTCAATCGGGTTGATCTGGAGCTTCTTAAGTGTAAACATGAAGATGCTGGCACATATACCGTAACTCTTGAGAACAGCTTGGGTTCAGTAACTGGCACAATAAACGTAAAAGTGATTGGTAAGTAAACTTTATTATCTGGCCTTAACTAATATAATTTGGCACACTGATAATACACACTGCTCAGAAATGTAATACAATGACTTGTATGTTTTTTTTTTATAAAAAGGCCTGCCTGGACAATGTAAAGACATCTCTCCCAGTGAGGTTACCAAGAGCTCTTGCAAAATCTCTTGGGAGCCCCCAGAGAGCGATGGTGGTAGCCCAATCTTGCACTATGTTCTGGAGAGAAGAGAAGCACAAAAGAAGACATATTTGCCTGTGATGTCTAGAGACAACGTTTTAAACTTTATGGCCAAAGACCTTATGCTTAACTGTGAATATTACTTCAGAGTGAAGGCCGTTAACAAGATTGGCAGTGGTGAATACCTTGAGCTCCGCAATCCTGTGAGAACAGAAGAACAGAAACGTAAGTGTAACTATTTAATTCGTAATAGATTTTTTACTTTCATGCATAGTTAAAGGTGTAGCGGAGGATTTTCTCAAATTTTAGAAAAGAACCGCCTTCTCCACTTTTTAAAAAAATGCAATTGCACAACACTCCTGCTTGACAACTAGGAGGACCAATAGTCTTGATGATCCAACCGGAAAAAGAAAATCCTCCGCAATACCTTTAATATTCTGTTCATGTCTATTATCCATTTGTGCTTTATTTGTGTATTGACTTTGTGCTATAAAATATCACAGAACATCCTGACCCACCAGTTGAGGTTGAAGCACACAATCCCACCTCAAATTCCGTCACGGTCACCTGGATGGCACCAGCAAATGATGGTGGATGTCCAATCACAGGCTACATCCTTGAGATGATTGAAAAAGATGGTGACAGATTCGAGAGATGCGTTCCTAACCTGGTACCTGGTTTCTCCTACACAATCACTGGTTTGACAGAAGGAAAGGAATACCAGTTCCGAGTCCGTGCTGAGAACATCGCAGGACCAAGTGACCCATCTCGCAGTTCTCAACTGATTAAGGCGGCTGATCCTGTTGGTATGTTAAAAAAATCATTGTCAATCAATTGCATTCAGTATCAATTGAATCTGCTCGGATCTAATTTATCTTTATCTTGATTTCTTCAGAACCACCAAAGGTATCACTCCATCCCCGCATTGTGTCTGGTCTTAGCATTAGAAAGGGAGAGGAAATTAAACTGGATGCCTTCATATCTGGATCACCATACCCAGCGGTTACATGGCTCAGAAATGATGAGAACGTCAGGCAGCCACCAGCTAAAAAGAAACCAGATTACACTTTGAAGAAGAAAAAGAAGACGAAGAGCTTTCAGCCTGAACCTGAAGAGGTTTTCCATCCTCCCCTATTAGATCGCCTGTCATACGACCAGAGCAAACGGGGTGAGACTGCATTGATGGTGCGTGATGCCATCAGAACTGACCATGGGAAGTTCACTATTAGAGTCGAGAATCCTCATGGTGTTGCAACGGCATCTTGTGATGTCAATGTTCTTGGTAAGTTACGCTCAGGCTCCTACTTATCCATTTCTTTGAAGACAATCAATGTCTTAACATTTCTGTTGTAACTCATAGATAAGCCTGGCCCTCCTGTCAACTTCGGATTTGAAGACATAAAGAACATCTCTGTCACTTGCACATGGGATGCACCTCTCGATGATGGTGGCAGTGAGATCATCAACTACATATTGGAAAAGAAAGACAACACTACCGATGAGATTGGTTGGGTAACTGTTACTTCAACCCACAAAGGGTACAATTACCCTGTAACCAAGCTTATTGAAGGAAAGGAGTACATCTTTAGAGTCACTGCAGAAAACAAGTTTGGTTGTGGACCCCCATGCTACTCAGAACCACTTATTGCAAAGAATCAGTTCGGTAAGAGCAAATCATAAAAACTTTTGAAAACATAATGTTTTAATGGTAGTTAGCTTACTGTATATGATGATTGATTTGAAATAACTTCAATATTGTTTTCTAGAACCACCTGATGCTCCCAACATGCCAAGAATCGGGGAGGTCTCCTCCAACTCTGTAGCCCTCAGCTGGCATGAGCCCAAGGACAATGGTAGCCCTATCCTTGGCTATTGGATTGAGAGACGTGAAGTTAACAGCAAATACTGGACCAGAGTGAACCGCAATCTTCTCAACTCTCTGGCGGTTAAGGTCGAGGGTCTTATGGAGGGCCTTGTTTATGTCTTTAGAGTCTGCGCTGAGAATCTTGCTGGCCCAGGAGAGTTCAGTGTACCAACTGATCCTCAGGCTGCAATGGATCCAATCTGTAAGTTTTAATTGTGAATCAGCTAACAAAATAAAAAAATAACTGAAAAAAATCCTACTCACAAAGCAAATATTTTTGCAGTACCACCTGGTGCACCTGTACCGAAAATTGATGATGTCACAAACACAACCATCGATATTTCTTGGGTACCTCCATTGTATAACGGCGGTGGAGAAATCCTTGGATATCATGTTGAGCGCTGTGTGGTTGGAGAGAAGGAATGGGTCCGCTGTACTGAGTACAGATGCAAGGACCGGAAGTTTACCATCACTGGATTGACTGAGGGGGCCGATTATAACATTCGTGTATTTGCTGTGAATGATGCCGGTAATGGAGCACCAGGCATGACTGAACCTGTTCAGGCCAAAGAACCTGAAGGTAAAACTTGTGCATTGTGCATAATGAATTTAATTCTGATCAAGCGGGTAGTACTAATCAATGTGTTTACCAAACAGAGGCCCCAGCGGTTGACTTTGATATTTCAGTGAGGAATGGAGTCCTCATTAGGGCTGGTGAAACTCTCCGTCTACCTGCTGTCATTACTGGCCGACCTGTGCCAGAATTGAAGTGGACGAAGGATGATGCTGAACTAGACAAAGAACATGTAGTTATTGAGACCGAAGGAAAGAACAGCATTTTAAGCATCAAAAACGCTTTGAGATCTGACCATGGCCAATACCAAATCACTGGTACCAACCCAAGTGGAACAAAGTCTGCATCTGTTAGGGTTGATGTGATGGGTAAGTAGCATTTTTTCTTTTTAAAGATCTTTGATGTTGTTGTTTTAAATCCTAATATTGTTTTTCCCCTTTGGTGTAAAAGATGTTCCTGGACCAGTGGTTGATCTTAAGACAGCTCATGTCAGTAAGAAGATGATTTCACTTACCTGGTCAGATCCTCTCGATAATGGTGGAAGTGATATCATTGGCTATATTGTCGAGAGAAAAGATGCCAAAATGCATATTTACAGACAACCCTTGGAAGTTGCTGCTTGCAAATGCGACATTGTAGGTCTTCTTGATGGTGAAGAATACATGTTCCGTGTGGTTGCGAAGAACAAGTTTGGCCTTGGAACTCCGGTTGAACTTGGACCTGTATTAGCAGTGGATCCCAAAGGTAACAAAAATGTTTTTCATTTAATTGATTATATAGCATCTTATACCCGAGGAGACTTTTAAGGGGTGTTCCTATTATAGTTTCCCATTATTTGTTTTTTAATTCTTACAAAACTACAGTTTACACATTTTATTTTTTCATTTCAGGAGTTCCTTCTGCCCCTGAGAAGCTGCACTACACAGAAAGGACCAAAAACACCATCACTTTAACTTGGCTACCACCTCACAGTGATGGTGGATCTCCAATCAGAGGTTACTATGTTGAAAAGATGAGAGAAGACAGCACTGAATATGATGTTGCCAACCACCAAATCTGCAAAGATCTCACCGTCACAATAGAAAATCTGTCTGAAAACACAAACTACGACTTCAGAGTGAAAGCTGTCAATGAGATTGGGGAAGGACCACCATCCAGACCAATTAATGTTCAAATTCATGATGATGAGCGTATGTATACCTACTCCCTTCAAAACGGAGAAAACATGTAGTTTGTTATTACTAATTATATTTGTTCCTTTCCTCTATTATAGATGCACCACGTGTTAAGTGGTTGAAGGCCTTTAAGAGTGATGCCATTGTTGTTAAGAAAGGAGTAGCCATTGAAATTCCTGCTGAAATTCATGGTCTGCCCTTGCCTACCTTTGAGTGGACAAAGAATGGAGTAGTTATTGACGCACCCACAGAGACAATGACACTGGAATCAGAGGAGATTAACAGGCAAACCATTAATACCAAAATTGGCATCCCTGAAACTGTAAGACAAGACACAGGCATTTATAAGCTGACTGCCAAAAACTCGCGGGGAACCGGTCAGCGCACAATCCGAGTGGATATCTTAGGTAAGGATTTTCATTTGACTGTAGACTTTTTATGTAAGCATGTTCATTTTTCAGTATATGTGTGGTAATTTTTTTTGTACATTTAGTATATTATTTCCTCTTAACGTCCAAAGAGCACCAGTGTTTGTTACAAAGAAGACCAGTGTAGCACGCTCTGCTATTTCTCATATATGTGTGGTAATGTTTGATGTTACAATGGTAGTATTGTGATAAAGTATTGTGGGTTAAGACAGTTATTGTATAATCTCATATGGAGTTATAATTGCTTTCTGTAAAGACAGTCTGTATGACATAAAGTAAAATGTAAGTTAAATAACTTTTAACTATATTGGTAAGTAACCCAATATATGGCTTCATATGGTAATAGGTTACTGAATATTCATAGATTTATACAAACTAGACATTCCTTTTCACATTTAATTACTCATCTGCATACTGTAAACTGATGTAGTTTCATAACTTTTAAATGCTTATTCTTTAGATCGCCCAATGCCACCAAGGAATATTGTGGTGTCCGATATCAAAGCTGAGTCTTGCTACCTTACCTGGGATGCTCCAGAGGACAATGGTGGAAGTGAGCTTCTTAACTACATTATTGAGAAGAGAGATGCCAGCAAAAAGAAGACTGACTGGGAACAGATAACATGCTGTGTTATTGACAGACGATATGGGGTTAGTTTTATTATATATATGCATATAAATTACTTTTCTATACAGTAAATATGATATATGCCTTTATATGTGTATGGTCTAAATATATGTTTATGTATTCTTCTACTTCTGAAGGTGTTCAAGTTGGAGGCCTACAGTACATACCAGTTCCAGATCAAAGCTGAGAACAAGTACGGAGTCAGCGATGGTTGCGAATCAGAAAAGGTTGTACTCAAAGATCCATTTGGCCTTCCTGGCCCACCTTTGAGGCCAAGAATTGTCAGTCACACCCGCTCATCCATGCTGGTGGCCTGGGAGCCTCCAGCAGACAATGGTGGCTCAACCATACAAGGTTATTGGATTGAAAAAAGAGAGAGGGGAGCCGTCTACTGGAGTCGGATTAACAGAGCATCAACAACAAAACCAGCAATCAAGGGTCTGGAATACAATGTGCTCCACCTTATTGATGGTATCGAGTACCAGTTCCGTGTAATGGCTCAGAATGCAGCTGGAATCGGACCTCCAAGTGAGGCAACCGAGTGTGTGTTTGCAATTGATCCAAGAAGTGAGTAGCCTATAAGTGTCCTATTTTGATATCATACCTTTATTAATTCTAGTTCTTAATGAACAAAAATTTAAACCCCTAAATGTTACTTACAGACCCTCCAAGTTCACCAGCAGCACCTGTAGTAACAGACAAAACCACAAGCAGCGTGTCTCTTTCCTGGACTCCACCAGAAAAAGACGGAGGTTCTCCAGTCAAGGGTTACATTGTTGAAGTTCAAGATGAAGGGTCATATGATTGGAGAAGATTAAATACACCAGACAATCTGATCCTTACCAATGCATACACAGTGCCAGACCTTAAACCGAATAAGAAAATCAGGTTGAGAATTGTTGCTGTCAATGAAGTTGGTGAATCTGAACCAAGTCCTAGAACTTCCGATATCATTGTACAGGACATTGTGGGTAAGTTTAACATCGTCATAAAAGTTGTGATGATATATATTGTAGAATAATGTGTACATGCACATGTTTCATTATGATTAAACAAAGTGTCGTTTGAAATTTTTACAGAGGAACCGATCATAACCCTGGAAGTCACAGCTAATGAGCTTCTGAATTGTCATGCTGGAACAACCATCAAGATTCCAGCCACCATCACAGGTAGACCCATTCCAAATGTCACGTGGGAGTTTGATGGAGCTGCCCCAACAGAGAAAAAGAACGAGCGCCACACCCTGCCCAAGGATTCAGAGGTAAGAGTATGCATATGGTTAAGTTATGTTAGGTTATCTTTATTGTCCACCAGGAAACATGTCTTCGGCTCACCATGGTATAAAAACAACAACAACTTTTATATGTTATAAAACTATTTATTTTACAGGTTTCATCCACTGATACGAGATCAGTAGTAACAATCCCTGTGAGTAAATTAAACCACTCTGGACGATACATTATCACTGCCAACAACCAAGCTGGTACCAAAGTTGCTAAAGTCCATGTTACTGTGCTTGGTAAGTAGAATTACATTTTGAAATCTTGTGATCTTGAAATGATCAAGCTGAAATCATAGTATTATTAAATAACAGAGAAACTAAAAGTATGCATTATAATAAATACAAATTTATTCTGCTATTGTTTAGATCTACCTGGGCCTCCTAAAGATCTCAAAGTCAGTGACATCACTCGTGGAACATGTAGGTTAACCTGGAAACCTCCAGACTGCGATGGTGGTGACAGAATTAAGAGCTACTTTATTGAGAAAAAGACAGTGGAAGGAAAGGCCTGGACAAAGGTCAATCCATCTTGTCCCAATCAGTCCTTGCTTGTGCCAGACCTCTTTGAGGGACAAGAATATTTTTTCCGCGTACGAGCTGAGAATAAATTCGGTTTGGGACCTCATATTGCAACAATTCAACGGACTAGAGCCTGTGATCCTATCCGTAAGTTTACTTTGTAAATCACTAAGTCATTAAAAATGGTAAAAAGTTTAATCTGACTCTTCCAATTGCTGTACACTGCAGATCCTCCTGATCCTCCCACAAGAGTCAAAATCGTTGATGTTTCCAAGGGCATTGTGACTCTGACATGGAAGCCACCGAGAAATGATGGTGGATCACCTGTGACTCACTACAATGTTGAACGTCTTTGGTGGGACAGCAGTGGAAACCAACAGGAGTCCTGGAGACAGTGCAATCGCCGTGATATTGAGGGCACCACTTTCAAAGTGGAGGAACTCAACGAGGGTGCCGAATATGAATTCCGTGTCAAGGCTGTGAATGAGGCTGGTGCAAGTAGACCATCTTCAACAGCTGGACCCATTGTTATTAAGGATCAGAGCAGTGCGTACAAAGTTGCATATCAAAATAATTCAGTAAATTTGAGAGTAATGAGCAGTGCACCAACTTATCTTTCACTTTCTCATTTTTAGGGGCACCATCAATTGAACTTCCAGAGTTTATGGAGGTTGAACAAGGAACAAACATTCATATTGTTGCTAAGCTTAAGGGCTGTCCATTCCCAACACTCACATGGCAGAAAGCTCCGCCCCACAAGGGTGATAGAAAGGTTGATATTGTGTATGATGAACACATCAACAAGCTTGTGTCTGATGATAGCTGCACCCTGCTGATCCAGCAAGGCAAACGCTCAGATACAAGCCTCTACACTCTTACTGCTAGCAACAACCTTGGTACAGTTTCTAAGGAAATGAGGCTTAATGTTCTAGGTAAGTTGCGACAATTGTTTCTTGGAAAAGTACTTTTACTAAGACATAGATGTTGTTTTTATTACAAACCAAATGCTGTTTTTCAAACAGGACGTCCTGGGCCTCCATCTGGACCAATCAAGTTTGAGGAGATTCGTGGTGAACAGATAACGCTTTCATGGCTGCCTCCTGTAGATGATGGTGGCTCCAAAATTACAAACTACACTATTGAAAGACGTGTGGCCAACAGGAAAACTTGGATTCCTGTCACTAGTGAACCCAAAGAGCGACTATACACGATCGAGGGTTTGATGCCAGGCCATGAGTATATTTTCAGAATTAGGGCTCAGAACAAATATGGTGTTGGTGATCCTCTTGACAGTGAACCTGAAGTAGCCAGAGATGTTTTATGTACGTACTCATCACAAATATTATGTTGAGTTAATTTTGTACATTATTTTATCTTAATTTCACTTGAATATTTTGTATCTCATGATTTTTTGCAGTGCCACCTGGCCCATGTGAAAAGCCCACGCTTTCTAGCATCACCATGGACTCCATGACTGTGAACTGGGAAGAGCCAGATACAGACGGAGGTTCTCCGATAACAGGCTACTGGCTTGAACGCAAAGAAACGACATCTAAACGCTGGAACAGAGTAACTCGTGATCCAATTAGGCCCATGCCACTTGGTGTGTCCCACACTGTCACAGGACTCATTGAGGGATCTCAGTATATATTCCGTGTAACAGCAATTAACATAGCAGGATGTGGACCTCCAAGTCCGCCATCTGACCCAACGTTTGCCAGAGATCCAATAGGTAGGAAGTACTACAGCTAAAGAATCAGTATTAGGACTTTGTAAGTGAAAGAAATCTCACACTATGTCAAATTGGTTTTCTTGTAGCACCTCCTTCTCCCCCAACCCCCAAAGTCACAGACTGGACAAGGTCGACTGTAGACTTGGAATGGATTCCACCTCTGAAAGATGGAGGCTCTAAGATAATGGGCTACTTTGTTGAATACAAAGAAGAGGGTACGGAAGCCTGGGTTAAGGTGTGTTGAAGCTTTCTCTATACAACAAGAATGTTAAATTGTAATCTTTGTTGCATTTTTCTGTAGCACATTCGTGGATAGAGCACTCGGGAATTAAATCCACAACCTATGCAACAACTTACTATGGAATACACATATTGACATACTGATACAAATGTAAAGCTTATTTGCATTGTAGATAACATAATTTTTTGTTTTTATTATGCTACAAGATGTTTACATTTTGTTTCAGGCTAAAGACAAGGAAGTTAGAGGAACCAAATTTGTGGTAACTGGATTGAAACCAAATGCCTTTTATAAATTCAGAGTTGTGGCATTCAATGCTGCTGGTCTGAGTGAACCAGGTGAAATTGCAGATGCTCTTGAAATGAAGGACCACATAAGTAAGTCTTAAAAGTTCAACCTGTAGATGGTTTCATTGCTTGTGTGAAAACTCCTTGACCACAGTTAAAACATTTGTCTTTTTTCAGTTACCCCTGCGCTTGAGCTAGACATCTCTGTAAAGGACAGAATGATTGTTCATGCCGGAGGTGTTATTCGTCTCCTGGCTTACGTGTCAGGCCTACCTCCACCTGTGATAACATGGAACAGAGATCAAGGTCCTGTCCCAGCAGAAGCTGTGATTGAAACCACCTACATCAGCTGCTCAATGGTAATCAAGGACTGCAATAGGAGGCATCAAGGTGTTTATACAATAACTGCCAAAAACGATGGAGGAGAGGTGAAGAAATCTGTTATTGTTGATGTACTCGGTAAGTATTTTCCGATAATGCAAATGGCTGATGCATTATTTCAAAACCTTATGTCACAGTTTCCTATTTTTTCCACAGATGTCCCCGGTCCAGTGGGAGCACCTTTTACTGCAGAGAATCTAACAAGTGATTCACTCAAGCTAAACTGGTTCTTCCCAGAGGATGATGGTGGAACTGCCATTTCTAACTACATTGTTGAGAAGCGTGAAGCTGAGCGCAAGGCTTGGACAGCTTGCTCCTACACAGCTGGCAGACAGAATGCTATCGTAAACAATCTGGTGCTGAAAAAGGCATACTTCTTCAGAGTTGCAGCTGAAAATGCAGTTGGAGTCGGTCCGTTCCGCCAAACAACATGTGAAGTTGTGGTCAGAGATCGTATCAGTAAGTTTGCTGACTACTTTTCATTTGGAATGAGCTCCCAATTTTTAGAACATGTAATGCACCCATATAATTTTCTGAATTAGTTTGAACTAATAATCATGTGACTTCTTTGACCAGATGTTCCAGAGCGTCCAGAAGACCTTGAAGTTACTACCGTTACTAAAGACTATATTAGTTTGACTTGGAAACCACCTAGGTATGATGGAGGATCTGAGGTCATATCCTATGTTATTGAAGCTCGCATGATCGGAAAAGACAAGTTTGTCAGACTGACCAAAGACAAATTAATGGATCGGCGATTCACTTATGATGGTCTCCGTGAAGGTGACAGCTATGAATTCCGTGTCAGTGCAGTGAATGAAGTTGGTCAGGGCAAGCCGTCCTTCTCCACAAAGGCAATAACATGTAGAGATGAACTTGGTAAGTGAAGGTTGTCTTGTTATTAAAACAATTAAATCTTTAGTTCAGTGGGTTCAGTACATTTTGATTTAATGATAAAAAATGGATAAAATGTTTTGTCCAAAAAGTGGAATTTATTAAATTAGTACAGACAATAAAATACCTAAATATAGATTGATTTTCCACAAAACATGATTTTCCAGACTCCAAATGACCTTTACATTTTTGCTTGTTTTGATGTTCACTTCTGACACAAGTAACAAATTGCTATTGAATTGTTATGTTTAAATATTGTTTAGATATTGAATCTTCAGTGCTTGAGCTTCCAAATGATAAATGTGTTTACATTTTTACAGTCAAAATAGACTTTACATAGCATGTAAATCAACCTATGGGTCACTGGTCACCCGCTTGTCTGTGCAGTACATAGTGATGATATTCCTTATGAAATCTTCGACTTCCAATTTCAGAGCCCCCTACAATTGAACTGGACTTCCGTGACAAGGTTATTGTGCGTGTTGGTGAAAGTATTGCACTCCTTGGCCGCTACACTGGAAAACCAGCTCCATCTGTCACTTGGTCTAGAGATGACAAGGAATTGAAAGCAGACAGCCACATCCAGTTCAAAAATACCCTTACCACAATGTGCTTGGGTATTATCAAAGCTAAACGTGAACACAGTGGCAAATACTGTGTGACAGTTGAAAACTGCACTGGTTCTCGTAAGGGCATTTGTAATGTTACAGTAGTTGGTAAGTCCCCTTAAAGGTACAGTTTACTCTTGAATGATAATTCTATCATTATTATGTTGTTCCAAACCTATGGAACTGTATTTAACTTTATGCAAGTGCAGAAAATTGGAAAAATGTTAAAGGTGCCAAAGAATGTATTGATACAATATTTTACATTGTTCTCTGATCCCTACATAGAAGGTATGTGACTTTATTAAGTGTACCTTATTTAAAAGGTAATTAAGTTGAGCTCTGCTCTTATTGGCTGTTTCTCAGAGCAGCTCATTTCCGTAGCTCTGTGTATGTGCCTGTTTTCCAGCGGTCTTTTGCATGCACAAGGTTTACATAAGAAGGAGGTCAATACAGTTTTACATTCTATGGCACCTTTGACACTTTTTAATTTGAACTTCAAAATAACAATAGTGTTGTAGTATGACAAGCAATCTATTTCATGTATGAATATTGTTTTTTTAGATCGACCATTGCCTCCTGAGGGCCCAGTGGTCTTTGAGGATGTTCACAGAGATCACATGGTCATTTCCTGGAAGCCACCTCTTGATGATGGTGGATCTGAAATTTCTAACTACATCATTGAGAAGCGAGATGTCAACAGAGACATGTGGACAACTGTAACATCTGCAACAACAAAGACCTTTTGCAAAGTGCCTAAGCTTGTAGAGGGACGTGAATACATCATGCGAATTAGTGCTGAGAACATGTATGGCATAAGTGACCCACTGGAGTCAGAGGAGATGAAAGCTAAAGATATGTTTAGTACGTAAAAAAAAACAATAATAGAGATCTCTTTGAACATTTATGCAGCATTTTTTTGTTCTTAATTTGCTGTGCTGTTACATAATTACAGGGGTACCTGAAGCACCTGAGCAACCCACAGTCAAAGATGTTTACCATGACTCAGCACTGGTGCTTTGGAACCGTCCTCGTGATGGTGGAAAGCCCATCACTAATTATATCTTGGAAAGAAAGGAGCCCTCATCTAAGAGATGGTCCCGTGCAACCAGAGATCCAATTTACCCTGCTACCCAGTATAGGGTACAAGATCTCGTTGAAGGTTGTGAATATGAATTCCGTGTAATGGCAGAAAATGAATTGGGCATTGGAGATCCAAGCCCTCCATCAAAGCCTATTCTTGCTAAGGATCCCGTTGGTAAGTCTTTATCATTTGATGCACTTAATGCATATCACTATTCATAATTATTTGACTTAATTCAGCTCACTGTCTTATCCTTCAATAGTTCGGCCAAGCCCACCTGTTTTGCCTGAGGCTGTCGACAAAACCAAAGATTCTGTGAGTCTTTCATGGCGTGTCCCACGGCATGATGGCAAAGGCAAAATCCTTGGTTACTTAATTGAGTATCAGAAGCCTGGTGCAATCGATTGGATCCAAGCAAATGAAACTCCTGAATCATGCCCCGACACTAACTTTGTTGTGACAAAACTACCAGAGGGTGAAGAGTTCAGGTTCAGAATTATGGCTGTGAATGCAGCTGGAAAATCTGATCCTGCTTTTGTTAAGGAACCAGTGAAAGTTCATGACAGACTTGGTAATTTTAGTTTTTCTTTGTCCAAAAAAAATAAAAATAATGTATAACAGTGGCATTGAAAAGTAGCTGTAAATTTAAAATTTACTAGAACTATTTTGCTGACCTGCTGAAAGTTAATTAGCTACATAAAATTAATTAAGTTTGAGTATAATATTTACAAGTTCTATCTTGAAATTCTGTCATGCAGAGGAGCCAGAGTTGCTGCTAGATGCGAACATGGCACGTGACCACCTTGCCATGGTTGGAACAGACATTACACTGAGTGCTAAAATTAAGGGCATGCCAATTCCCACTGTTTCATGGAAGAAGAATGATGGTGAAGTTCCTGCTCATTGTCTCCTAGAGGTCACTGCGAGTGGAAGCAAACTTCACATTAAGAAATGTACCCGTGCTGACTCTGGCAATTACACTATCACAATTCAAAATGCAGCTGGATCAAAATCTGCTACGTGCACTGTCCTCACACTTGGTATGTATATGTTTTGCACTTTAAAAACCATAATGTTCCAAGCAAAATGTATAATTAAGGCAATACCTATTGTAATTCTCCAATAACCACTTTTCCTTTTGACCTAGATAAACCTAAACCTCCAAGGAATCTTGCTGTCTCTGAAATTACAAGTGAGTCATGTTATCTGACATGGAAGAAGCCAGAAGATGATGGTGGTGCTGTGATATCCCATTATGTTGTGCAAAAGAAAGATGTAGCCAGTGAGAACTGGGTTCCAGTTTGTGCTGCATCTAAAAAGCTTAGCCTCATGGCTCTGTATCTAATGGAAGGAATACAGTATCTCTTCAGAGTGGCAGCTGAGAATCAGTTTGGCAGGAGTGCATTTGTTGAAACCACGAAACCCATCAAAGCAGTTGATCCTCTCTGTAAGTATGAAACGTAATGTTATTATTAGATTTTTTGCCATTTTATTTTATTTTTTATAAACAATTTATGTTTTTTACTCAAAGATCCCCCCGGTCCACCCAAGAATCTGCATCATGTGGACGCAGAGAAAACTGAAGTATGGCTCGAGTGGGAGTGGCCTGATCGCACAGGTGGAAGCGAGATCACTGGGTTCATTGTTGAACATCAAGAGGAAGGTGCCACCGACTGGGTCAACTTCAAGACTGTCAGCAATCCTCTTTGCCATGTCACTGGACTTAAAGAGGGAAAAACTTACAGATTCCGTGTAAAAGCACAAAATGCTATAGGCATTAGCCGACCAGACACCAGTATACCAATTACTTGCCAGGAGAAAACATGTAAGACTTACTTTTAAAAAAATGTTTGAAGTAGTTTAAATGAATAAATCAGTACATTTATTGTGTTTACTTCTTTTTCAGTGGCTCCATCTATTGAAGTTGATGTGAAACTTATTGAAGGTCTTGTTGTGAAGGCTGGTAGCACAATCATTCTCCCAGCAGTCATGATTGGAATCCCAACTCCAACACCCAAGTGGCAAAGTGATGGAAATGAGCTTAAAACTGAGGGCAAATTTAAAATCGATACAAAAGGAAATTCAACTATTTTGAATATTAGTGAGTGTGTCAGGACTGACAGTGGAGAGTATGTTCTTACTGTGTCAAACCCTGCAGGCAGTAAGTCGGTTGCTCTGCATGTCACAGTTCTTGATGTTCCGTCTGCACCAGTTGGTCCAGTAAATATCCTTGAGGTTACTCCTGATCATATGGTAATCCAGTGGCGTGCACCCAAAGATGATGGTGGAACGCCTTTGATGAACTATATTGTAGAGAAGAAGGATGTGAAGAAGCCTTGGGAACCATGGTCAGTTGTGAGTTCTGGAAGCACCAGCACAACTGCCAAAGTGCCACGTTTGGAAAAGGGACGTGAATATATTGTACGCATACGTGCTGAGAACAAGGTTGGCATCGGTGCTGCCCTTGAAAGTCCTCCAACTGTTGCTAAGCATATGTTTGATCCACCAGGACCTCCTGGCCGACCAACATGTTCTGATATAACTGAAAATGCAGTAACAGCTTCATGGACTGAACCAGAAACCGATGGTGGAAGCCCTGTAAGCGGCTATATTGTTGAGCGCAGGGAGATGACTGGCAAATGGATTCGTGTCAATAAAACTCCAGTCTTGGATGTAAGATACAGGGTCTGTGGTCTGTTTGAGGGTAATACCTATGAATTTAGAATCTTTGCCGAAAACATCGCTGGCATAAGTGAACCATCGTATCCATCAGACCCAGTAAAGGCTAAGCGGCCAATTACTCCTCCAGGACCTCCAAGTAACATTAGGCTGAAGGACTGGAGCAAGTCATATGCAGATTTGGTATGGAGCAAACCTTCCAGAGATGGAGGCAGCCCCATCCTAGGCTATGTTGTGGAAATCCAGAAATCAGGTTCAGCACAGTGGGATAGAATAAATAAGGATCTTATTAAGATTTGTGCATTTAGAGTGCCTGGACTTACTGAAGGCACAGAGTACAGATTCCGCATTAGAGCGTCAAACAAGGTTGGAGATGGTGAGCCAAGAGAACTCACAGAAACTGTGCTTGCCAAGGACATCCTTGTTCCCCCTGAAGTAACCGTTGATGTCGCTTGCCGTGACCTTCTTACAGTTAGAGCAGGGCAGATCATTAACCTTGTGACCCGTGTCAAGGGCAGACCTGATCCTGAAATCACTTGGACTAAAGATGCAAGAGTCTTGGGCAGAGATAAGCGTACTGAGATGAACAATAACTTCCCTCTTGCAGAGCTGGTTATTCAGGATGCTGTTAGAGCTGATTATGGAAAATATGCAATTCAAGCAAAGAATAGCAGTGGTCAAGCACAAGCTACAATTATCGTCAATGTGCTTGATATTCCTGGAGCTTGTCAGAACTTGAAGGTTGCTTATGCAACTAAAGACTCATGTATGGTGTCTTGGGAAAATCCAGATGATAATGGGGGCACTGAAATTACCAATTATATAATTGAGTGCCGACAACCTAGTCAAAGAACATGGACAGTTGTTTCATCTGACTGCACCAAACGACTTATTAAAGCACCACTTGTTGAGAATTGTGAATATTTCTTCCGTGTGAGTGCAGAGAATAAAATCGGTGCTGGTCCTCCGACTGAAACAAAAACACCAGTCCTTGCAGTTGATCCAGTAGAGAAGCCTGGTGAGCCAGAAAACTTCCATATTACTGAAATCGGGAAGACGTTTGTTTTCCTCAAATGGAAGAGGCCAGAAAATGATGGTGGCAGTCGTAATCTTGCTTACCATATTGAAAAGAAACCCAAAGAAGCAGATGAATGGGAAAGACTGCACAAAGGTGCCATAAAAGAAACATATTTTATGGCTGACAGGTGTATTGAGAATAAAATTTATCAGTTTAGAGTTCAAACAAAGAATGAGGGAGGAGAGAGCAACTGGGTGACAACAGCTGAAGTTCTTGTAAAGGAGGAACTTGTACAGCCAGAGCTCAAAGTCAAACTGTTGGGAACTCTTATTGTTAAAGCTGGAGAGGCCATTCCAATTGAGGCAGAAGTTAAAGGTAAACCCCAGCCTGATATAAAATGGTCTAAAGAGAATTACACCGGAGATATCCACAAAAGCCCAAGAGTGCAAATTGAAACTGCCACCAACTTTACAAAATTACTCCTCACAAATTCAAAACGTGGTGATACTGGAAAGTACATAATCACAGCAACAAATGCTGCTGGAACCTGCTCTGCTGAGGCCAAGGTAAATGTCCTTGATAGACCAGGTCCAATTCGAGACCTGAAGGTCTCAGACATCTCTGTGGACAGATGCAAGCTTACATGGGAGATCCCAGAAGATGATGGTGGATGTGAGATCTATAACTACATTATAGAGAAATGTGAGACAAAGAGAGGGGTGTGGTCTATTCATTCATCAGCTGTTGTAACTAACTCGGCTAAAGTTACTCGCCTTATTGAAGGAAATGAATATAGATTCAGAGTGAGAGCTGAGAACAAAATGGGGGCTGGCCCTGCTGTAGAAACTGAGTCCTTTGTTGCAAGGACCCAGTGTAGCAGACCAGATGCACCAGATGCTCCAGAAGTGACCAAAATTACAAAAGATGACATGGTTGTTGTGTGGTGCGCACCTGATAATGATGGTGGAAAGCCCATTACTGGCTATATTCTTGAGAAAAAAGAAGAGCATGCCATTCGGTGGGCACCAGTTACCAAGTCCCCAACTGCAGGAACACAAATGACTGTTTCAGGGTTATTGCCCAATCATAATTACCAGTTCCGTGTTAAGGCTGAAAATGAAATTGGAGTTGGCGATGCAAGCAAACCATCTAGATCACTGACAGCAAGAGATCCAATTGGTATGTCCCGTCATCCTTTAAACTAATATTTAAAATATTAAGCATATGCTTTCTGTTCAAAAGGTTTTTTAAGATTATGAGAAACATTTTAGTTTTATGACCCTAAACTTTTGAATGGCTGTGTGTATGTTATTATTATTATGTATATATTTATATTATTGACAACATTTAGTGTCTATCTGTTTTTAAACATCTGTTTTTATAACTATCTGCAGAGCCTCCTGGCCCAGTGGGTAATTTAAAGGTGGCTGACAGCACAAAAACATCAATCACTCTTTCATGGACAAAGCCAACATATGATGGAGGTGCTCCTCTTATTGGATATGTAGTTGAATTGAGAGTCAAGGGCACAGGCAAGAAGGGTGATGAAAGCTGGAAGAGGTGTAATGTGGCTGCCCAGCTGATTGGAACAGAATTCACAGTGACAAGCCTAGATGAGAAGCTTGAATATGAATTCCGTGTTTCTGCTCAAAACCAAGTTGGCCTAAGTCAACCAACTTATCTTAAGGAAGCTGTGTCACCAAGAGAAATTTTCGGTGAGTTTTCATAAATCGAGACAGCTCTATAAACTTATTTGTAACATTCATTTCTAATTCAATGTTTGTTTTTCCAACCATCAGAGGCTCCTGAAATTGATTTGGATGCAGAACTAAAGAAAGGTTTGACTGTTAGGGCTGGATGCCCAATAAGATTAGTTGCAACCGTAAGAGGCAGACCTCCTCCCAAGGTCGCATGGAAGAGAATGGGAATTGATAATGTGGTCCAGAGGGGCCACGTTGATGTCATTGACACAATGACATTCCTTGTTATCTCTGACACTAACCGTGATGATTCAGGCAAATATTCATTGACTGTATCCAGTCCTGCTGGAGAGAAGGCAGTGTTTGTGAATGTTAAAGTTCTTGGTAAGCAAGTTCTTTCAAGCTCTTAATGCATTAATCAATGTAAATAACTATACTATTAAACTTTTCATTCAAATGTCTTAATTTTCTTTAAACAGATACACCAGGACCTGTTGTTGGTCTTGAGGGTTTTGACATCACAACGACATCTTGCGACCTCTCTTGGTCCCCACCTGTCAGTGATGGGGGCAGCAACATCACCCATTATATTGTTGAGAAGCGAGAAATTGATCGCAAGACTTGGGGAACAGTGAAAAACAATGTTGAAAATACCACATTTAAAGTTAGTAATCTTGTCCCAGGAACAGAGTATTACTTTAGAGTAATAGCTGTTAATGAATATGGTTCTGGAGTTCCAAAAGTTACACCAAAATCCTATTTGGCTTCCGATCCTCTCAGTAAGTGCATTTATAGACCAAATAATTGTTTTAAAAAGTGTAGAACCTTTTTTTCCCCCAAAAGGGAAATCTGACCCATATTTTTTTCTTCCTAAAGGCAAACCCGACCCACCACAAAAGGTTGATGTTTTGGAAATTACTAAGAACAGTGCAACTGTGGGTTGGGTTAAACCACTGCGGGATGGTGGAGCTAAAATTGATGGGTACATTATTGACTATCTTGAGCTACCAATGCCTAAACCGCCCAAGGAACCAGTAAAGGTTGAGGGCGAGGCTGAGCCTACTAAAGAGCCTGTGGCTCCACCCCCACCTGAACCAAAGGTAGAGGAAGTGAAGGAGGAAAAGGCAGTATGGACACCATACACTGTTGTCAAAGGTTTGAGCATCTCTGTTGCTGGACTTAAGGAGGGAAGAAGATATCGCTTCAGAGTGGCAGCAAGAAATTCCATGGGATCCAGTCTTCCCACAGAGACTAGAGAAGCTTATGAGATCAAGGAACAGCTAAGTACGTTTGTGAATCAACATCATTTTAATCAATGCCAATCAATCCAAATTGAACAAAAGACTAAAAAAATCTTGTGTTTTTTTACAGTGGAGCCCAAGATCATTATGCCTGAGCTTGTCACTGCAAAGGCAGGGGCAAAGCTGAGAGTTGAGGCCCTTGTGTCTGGAAAGCCAATGCCTACGTGCCAATGGAAACGTGGAGAAGATAATGTAGTCCCATCTAGCCGTCTTGCTGTGCATAAATCTCAGAATATGTGTGTTCTTATCATCAAAGATGTTTCAAGACATGACAGTGGTCAATACAGCCTTGTTGCCGAAAACAGCTCTGGCAAAGTTGACCAGATCTTGAAAATCATCATCAGTGGTTAGAGTTTATAATTTTTTATTAAAACACTATCAATAATGAGGTGCATGTACAGGAATTCATTTATTGAAAAACATTCTTACTTTACAGATATTCCTGGACCACCTGAACCACCATTTGAGATCAGTGACATTGATTCTGATGCCTGCACACTGTCTTGGAACAAACCTCTTGAAGATGGTGGTAGCATCATTACTAATTATGTGGTTGAAAAGTGTGATGTAAGCAGAGGAGACTGGGTTAGTGCTCTTTCCAGCTGTGGCAAAACTGGATGCAGAATTGGAAAGCTTATTCCTGGAAAAGAATATATCTTCCGTGCCCGTGCTGAGAACAGATTTGGTATTTCAGACCCCCTTACATCTGAAAGGATGGTTGCCAAATTTCCCTTTGGTGAGTTAAAATAGAAGCACAGAAATTCAGTTACACAATGGTGCATAATAAAAACAATAATGCCTATATAATACTATCTTTATGTAATCATTTTTAGATGTTCCTGGTGAACCTTTGAACTGCCGCATCACCAAAGTGAACAAAGACTGCATGTTTGTGGCTTGGGATAAGCCGGAGTCAGATGGTGGAAGTCCAGTTACTGGATACTACATTGAACGCAAAGAGAGGAACAGTCTTCTTTGGGTTAAGGCTAATGATTCTGTTGTTCGCACAACTGAATATCCTTGTGCTGGCATAATTGAAGGTTTGGAATACACTTTCAGAGTGTCTGCGATAAACCGAGCTGGACAGGGCAAACCTAGCAAGAAATCTGAGTTTGTCACAGCAAGAACACCTGTTGGTATGTGCATGTACATTTTTGTTTATAAATACATGTTTGTGTGTTATGTATTTATGTTCACTATTTTGTTTTAATTATTAAATATAATAGACGCTCCTGGAAAACCAGAGGTGCTTGATGTAACTAAGAGCACAGTTTCACTGGTTTGGACCAAGCCAAAGAACGATGGTGGAAGCAAGATAATTGGATACTATGTTGAGACCTTAAAGGTGCCAGAGGACACTTGGATGCGTTGCAACACAAGCGTTCAAAATGTGCCTCGTGAAGAGTACACTGCAACTGGGCTAGAAGAGGGTGCAAAGTACCGGTTTAGGGTAATTGCCAAAACTGCAGTTAACATTAGCAAGCCATCTGAAGTCACTGATCCTATACTGGTGTCTGCAGAGAATAGTAAGCATATATCTATTTCATGATTTATTGATTGATTGATTTAACCTTATTCTAAATGGTTACATAACAATGCACTGTTTGTTTATTGATTTTATGTCATTTTTGCTTGTTTACAGTACCTCCAAGAATAGAACTTTCCATACAGATGAAGAAAATGTTGCCAGTAAAGGCTGGGTCAGATGTTTGTCTTGAGGCTGAAGTTTTTGGCAAACCAATGCCCAAGGTTACATGGACCAAGAATGGAGAGGCATTGAAAGCTGATAAAGCCTTGAAGATGTCTCAAAAGAGACACCTCTTTTATCTGAGCTTTGATGCAGTAACCAAACTTGATACAGGAAACTATGAAATCCGTGCAGAAAATGCAAGTGGTTCTACAACCGCAGAAATACAACTTAAAGTTCTAGGTGAGTACAATGGCATTTATCGGTTATTTCATCTATCAGCTTAAATATAGCTTATTAGATGGGTTGTGACATTGTCATCCTTTCTATTGGCAATAAAATAATAGTGCCTTTCTGTTGAACAGATATACCTGGCCCACCAGTCTCTATCAAATTTGATGAGGTCCTTTCAGATCAAATCAAGCTGAGCTGGAAGGCTCCACTTTCAGATGGTGGTTCTCCGATTACAAATTATGTTGTGGATAAACGTGAGACAAGCAGAGCTAACTGGGCCCAGGTCTCTGCTAAAATCAGTGGTGATAAAACAGAATGTCTTGTTGAGCGACTAATTGAGGGGCATGAATACCAGTTCCGTGTTCGTGCTGAGAACCGTTATGGTGCTGGTGATGGCATCATATCAGAGCCTGTTGTTGCAAAGAATCCATTCAGTAAGACCTTACATTTGTTCTTGTGTTTTTGTTTTTGGAAAAAAACATTTCTTTATGTAATATAACTTTTATTTTTAATCATTTACAGCTACTCCTGGAGCATGTGACCCACCAGTCATTACAAACGTCACTAAGGAACATATGACTGTAAGCTGGAAAGAACCATCTGATGATGGAAAGTCCCCTATCCTTGGGTATATTGTTGAGAAACGTGAGACCCTCGAAATAAGTTGGACCAGACACAACAGAAAACCCTTGATGGAAAGATCAGTTAAAGTTGGAGGGCTCTTTGAGGGAGTGCAGTATGAGTTTAGAGTTATTGCTGTCAATAAGGCTGGCCTTGGCAAACCCAGTGAACCATCTGATGCTGTCGCTGCTCTAGATCCTTTGTGTGAGTATCAAAAGCCAGTCACAACAATCATATGATATGTGCATTACACAATAGGCAAGTGCTTTTATCATTACCTCTAAACCTCTAAATACTTTCTTCCAGATCCCCCAGGTCCACCTGTTTCCCCCAAGGTCACGGATACCACCAACAGCACCATTAGCCTTACTTGGTCTAAGCCTGCTAGTGATGGTGGAAGTGAAATTTTGGGATACCTTGTTGAATGCAAGAGAACTGATGCTACAGATTGGATACGATGCAATGTACCTAAAAACCTTCAAGATACACATTATGTTGTCACTGGACTCTTGGAGAAATCTGAATACCAACTTCGTGTTACTGCTGTAAACAAAATTGGATTCAGCCAGCCTTCTGAAGTTCCAGAAAAACATGTTGCCAAAGATGTTTTCGGTACAAATAAATAATATATAAATTATTATATATATACTTCATAACTTTTAATTGTATCTTGCAGTACCATTTCAAAGTTAAAGGTCACTTTAATTGATTTTTGTGATCTTAAAAACCTTTTGATCTGAAGGCATATTTTTGACTATTTGAAATTATGTGCAGAAATTTATATTTCTGTCATTATAGAACTTAACATTTTCTTTTAATATATACTTTATGTAATTTTACAGCTTTGAGTTTACAGTTATTCTTGAATGAAAAAGTGAATAAGTGACTCTTAACTCTTGAACAGTAACGCATGTATAATATCTATTTTCAGCCTTGTGTGTATTATAATAATTATATTGTTTTTTATGTATAATTCCAGTTGCGCCGGAGGCTGAGCTTGATGCAGAACTAAAGGACACTTTGGTCCTAATGGCTGGCAGCAAAATGAAACTTCATGCCAAAATTAAGGGTCGTCCAACCCCCAGGGTCACTTGGGCCAAGATGAACACCAACATTAAGGACAGACAAGGGATTATAATCAAGACCACAGACAATGATACATTAGTTTGTGTTGATAGAGCAAACCGATATGATGCAGGCAAATACATACTGAACCTTGACAGTGCAGCGGGAATGAAAATGTACACAGTCATTGTCAAGGTCCTTGGTGAGTTCTGTTATATTAAGAGGTTGTTTTATATTAATTTTAATAGTTAAGTATTTTATATTAACTAAAGCATATTATAACACCAAACAGATACCCCTGGACCTCCAATGAATCTAATGGTAAAAGAGACATCGAAGGACAGTGCCTCCATCATGTGGGATGCACCTCTTATTGATGGTGGAAGTGAAATTAAAGGTTACATTGTTGAAAAACGAGATGCTGAAAGGAAAGCATGGTCTATAGTTTCATCCACTTGTACCAAAACATCGTTTAAGATTGAGGAATTGGAAGCCGGTAGATCTTACTGTTTCAGGGTTTTGGCTGAAAATGAATGTGGTATTGGTGAGCCATGTGAAACTGCAGATGCTGTCAGAGCAACTGGTGAGTGACAATTATTTTGATTCATCACATGATTCTGTATTGTATAATATGATAAAAAACTAGATTGTTTAAAAAATTGTGTCTAATACTGAATAAACTAAATAATGCTTTTCAGAACAACCTGGTCCAGTTATGGACTTTAAGACCTTGCTGGTTACCAAGGATTCTTGTACCCTTTCCTGGAAAAGGCCTATCAGTGATGGAGGTAGCCGAATCATTGCATACGTGCTTGAGGTCCTTAATGGTGGAGATAAATGGAAGGAGCTTCTTAGATCAAAGAACATGCAATATAGTGCAAAAGATCTTGTTGAAGGAAGGGAATACAAATACAGAGTAAAAGCAACAAATGATTCTGGTGATGGCCCTGTGAAGGAACTCTCTGTGATTGCACAAGATTTAAATGGTAATATTATATTCTTATTAAATTTACACTTGGTTTCCATTTGGCATATTGATAATCTTATGTGCTGTATCGAATACTTTCTATATTGTTCTAGTTCTCCCAAGCTGTGACTTAAGAGACCTGCCGAATTTGAACTACATTGCAAAAGAGGGAAGCAATGTTCGTCTCAAGATACCTATCAGTGGAAAACCTGTCCCTGTAGTCACATGGAAGAAGGGAGAGGAGGAAACTCTCACAGATACAGGAAGAGTGTATGTTGAATCTACATCTGTGAATACAACTCTCCTGATTCGTGACTGCCAAAGGACTGATGCCTCAAAGTACACCATCACTCTTCGCAACGCTGCTGGAACAAAAGAGTCCACAATTTTTGTCAGAGTTGTTGGTAAACCAGGAATTCCAACTGGACCAATCAAGTTTAAGGAAGTGACTGCAGATGGTGCAACCTTAAAATGGGGTGCTCCTAAAGATGACGGCGGATCAGAAGTTACCAACTACATTCTTGAGAAACGTGATTCCATTACAAATATGTGGGTCACAGTGTCCTCAGCAGTGAACACAAACACTTTCAGGGTGACAGGTCTCCATGAGGGTACTGAATATATCTTTAGAGTCAGTGCTGAAAACAGATATGGAGTTGGCGAGGGCCTCAGATCAGATCCTATGATTGCCAAGCATCCTTTCAGTGAGTGGTTTTTATATAATATGTTGTCAATATAATTTGAAGTAATATCACATATGAGTGTGTGAAAATTCTCACTGTCTCATCCAAAATTAATCCATCAGATGTACCAGATGCACCTCCTCCACCACAAGTGATGAGTATGCGTCATGATTCAGCAGTCCTTGCATGGTCTGATCCAAGGAAAACTGGAGGCTCACCAATCACAGGTACATAAAAAATTAAGAATAATTTCAAGGTTTACTCATACTGTACCTATTCATTTTAAATACGAAGTAAGGAAAACTAGAAATAAATCAACACTGATTTATTAGATAAATAAAAACTATATTTGTATACAGGGTACCATGTTGAATTCAAGGAAAGAAACAGCATGTTGTGGAAAAGAGCAAATCCAGCTCCCTTGAAGATGAGGGATTTCAAAGTGAAAGGTTTAACTGAAGGTCTAGAATATGAATTTAGAGTTATGGCTATAAATTTGGCTGGTGTTGGAAGGCCAAGTCCTGCAACTGAGGCAATGGTTGCCTTGGATCCAATTGGTAAGTAAATTTTTTAAGGCATTTTCATACTATATTTCCCCCCAAAGATTTGGCCTTATTTTTAATAATTTGCTTGCACATTATAGATGCACCTGGCAAACCTGATGTAATCAGCATCACTAGAAGCACTGTAACACTTCAATGGACTGAACCTCAATATGATGGTGGACACAGGCTCACAGGATACATTGTTGAAAGACGTGATCTCCCGGCTAAGGTCTGGGTGAAAGCTAACACATTGAATGTTGTCGACTGTGCGTATACCGTAACAGACTTGCAAGAGGGTTGCAAGTATGAATTTAGAATTAGAGCAAAGAATGCAGCTGGAGCACTAAGTCCACCCTCGGAACAAACGGATACCATTATTTGCACGGACGAATATGGTAAGGCTTTGTTTGTCCATGAGTTAATGATGTTGTGTTTTTTCTTTTTACCACAGCAGTGATTAACCTATGTACTGATTGTTTTGCAGCGGCACCAACCATTATAATTGATCCAACAGTTAAGGAGGGACTTACTGTCAAAGCTGGTGATACCATTGTCATTACAGCAACAAGCATTCTGGGCAAACCTCAGCCAACCTCTGTGTGGTCAAAGGGTGGAAAATATTTCAAGCCATCAGATGTGTGCCAAATAGAAACCGCCCCATCCTCTTCTACACTTTATATTAAGTATGCAAGTAGGAAAGAATCTGGAGAGTACACTATTACAGCAAGTAACCCGTTTGGCGTCAAAGAGGAAAATGTGAAAGTGACCATTTTAGATGTTCCTGGACCACCGGGTCCAATTGAAGCAAGTGGAATTTCCTCTGAAAAGGTCACTTTGACATGGACACCACCTCATGAGAATGGTGGGTCTCCAATTAAGTATTACACATTGGAGAAAAGAGAAACAAGCCGCCTTCTTTGGACCATTCTTGCTGAAAAAGTTATTGACTGCCACTTTGTGGCCAATAAGCTTATTCAGGGAAATGAGTACATCTTCCGTGTTTCTGCTGTCAACAATTCTGGAGCTGGTGATCCTTCCCATTCTGAGCCAGTCAAAATGGTAGATCACTATGGTATGTATATCCATACTTCGCACACACACGCACGCACACACACACACACACACACACACACACACACACACACACACACACACACACACACACACACACACACACACACACACACACACACACATACAATACAATGTTACAAACAATGGTAATGTTATATATGTAATACAGTTCTAAATATAGGTCTTTTTTATTTCAGGTCCCCCAGGCCCTCCAGCTAAACCAGATATTGAAAATGTGGGAGGGAATTCTGTTACTATTGCATGGAAAAGACCAGTTGAGGATGGTGGAAGTGATATAACGGGCTACATGGTTGAGAAGAAAGAAAAGAAGGGCATGAGATGGACACGGGCATCCAAGATAGCAATTGCTGACCTCCACTTTGAAGTGAAAGGGCTAAAAGAGGGAATTGAATATGAATTTAGAGTAGCTGCTGAGAATAAGGCAGGTTTTGGAGAACCAAGTGAACCTTCACTGCCTGTGAGGACCAAGCTTGTTGCAGGTAAGTAAAATTATTATTTAACTCTTACTAAATATACATGTTTCATAGAGGTTTAGAAAATACATCCTGTCTTTTCTCAGATGTACCTGGACCACCAGTCAACCCTAGAGTCACTGACACAACAAAAACAACAGCCGAATTGCACTGGGGCAAACCACTTAGTGATGGTGGGATGGAAGTCACAGGATACCTCATTGAACACAAAAAAGAGGGAGAAGAAGAATGGGTGAAAGACACATCTACACCTTTGAGAATAACAGAATTTGTTGTACCTGAATTGCAGGCTGGAGCCAAGTATCACTTCAGAATTAGTGCAATAAATGGAATGGGTGTTAGTAAACCAGCACAAACTGAGGATCTTGTTGCAATTATTGAAAGAGAAGAAATACCGGATCTAGAACTTGATGTAGAACTTAGGAGAACATTAGTTGTTAGGGCAGGGGCCTCTATTCGTATATTTGTTCCTATTAAAGGTCGTCCAACTCCTACAGTGACTTGGACCAAAGAGAATTCCCCATTAAGGACTCGTGCACACGTTGACAATACTGAATCATATACCTTATTGGTCATCCCTGACTGTAACAGGAATGATGCAGGAAAATATGACTTGACATTAAAGAATGCTGCTGGATTAAAGACTGCCTCTGTGAATGTAAGAGTGTTGGACTCTCCTGGACCTCCTCTAAATCTGAAACCCACAGCCATTGACAAAGAGAGCGTCACATTGCAATGGGAGATGCCTCTTATTGATGGAGGTGCAAAGATTACCAATTACATAATTGAGAAAAGAGAGTCTACCCGGAAGGCATATGCTACAGCAATCACACAATGTGGGACACGATCTGTTAGAGTTCCTGATTTAGGAGAGGGTTTAGAATATTATTTTAGAGTATCTGCTGAAAATGAATATGGCATTGGTGAAGCAGTTGAAACCCCAGACCCCATCAGAGTATCTCAGGCACCCACTCCACCACAAAATATTACTTTTACTGATGTCACAAAGAACACAGTCAGTCTTGCATGGACAAAACCAAAACATGATGGTGGAAGTAGAGTTACTGGATATGTAGTTGAGGCGCAAAAGAAGGGAACAGACCAGTGGGCCCATGTGACAACTGTTAAGGCTCTGGGCTGCATTGTAAAAAATCTTAATGAAAATGAAGAATATATATTCCGTGTGATGGCCGTGAACAATTCTGGAAGAAGCCAACCTTGTGTAAGCCGACTTGTTGTTATCAGAGAACAAAATTCTCTGCCAGAATTTGACCTTAGTGGTGTGTGTAAGAGGGTAGTTATCGCCAAGGCTGGTGATAACATAAAGGTTGAGGTGCCTGTTTCTGGACGTCCTAAACCAACAGTTTCATGGCAGAAAGACAATCAACCCCTGAAACTTTCACAACGATTATTGACTGAAAATACCTCCACTTCAACGATCTTAATCATTAATGAATGTTTAAGGAGTGACATTGGTATATATTCAATGACAGGGAAGAATATAGTTGGCTCAGTCACAGATAGCATTACGGTAAAAGTGCATGATGTGCCTGGACCACCAAAGGGGCCAGTTAAACTAGACAAAATATCACGTACGTTCATTGAGTTCTCCTGGGATGCTCCTGAAAATGATGGAGGAGTGCCAATTAATAACTATATAGTTGAAATGAGGGAAACTACGAGTCAAACATGGGTAGAATTGTCCTCATTGATCATTCGCACAACATTCAAAGCAACACGGTTAACTACAGGTGTTGAGTACCAATTCCGTGTCAAGGCCAAAAATAGATATGGCACAGGGCCTCCAATAACCTCAGAGGCAGTGGTTGCTGCATATCCATTTAAGGTACCTGGACCACCAGGAACACCCAAAGTTGTTGCTTTCACAAAGGATACAATTACAATTGGCTGGAATGAGCCTGTTTCTGATGGTGGAAGTGAAGTCACTGGTTACCATGTTGAAAGGAAAGAGAGGAACAGCATTGTCTGGCAAAGGATTAGCAAAACACTTGTGGCCGGAAATCTTTTTAAAACCACAGGGCTAGAGGATGGTATTGCATATGAATTCCGTGTGTTTGCTGAAAACATTGCTGGAATTGGAAAACCAAGCAAAGCTTCTGAACCAATCCTTGCTCTGGATCCAGTAGATCCACCTGGCCAACCTGTCCCCATCCATGTGTCCAAAAATGCTATAACTATTAAGTGGACGAAGCCAGAGTATGATGGTGGATTTAAGATTACTGGGTATTCTGTGGAAAAGAGGGACCTTCCATCTGGACGTTGGACAAGAGCTAACTTTACAAATATTATTGAAACTACTTTCACTGTAAGTGGCTTGACACAAGATGCATCTTATGAATTCCGAGTACTTGCAAGAAATTCTGTTGGTGCCGTCAGTAACCCATCAGATCCATCAGATCCAATTACTTGCAAAGATGACATTATAGAACCAAGAATTATGGTTGATGCCAAATTTAAAGATGTTGTGCTTGTAAAAGCTGGAGAGATGTTCAAACTTGAAGCTGATGTTGCAGGCCAACCATTACCATCCATGGTTTGGACCAAAGAAGGAAAAGATGTTGAAAACACACCCAAACTACAAATTAAAATGACAGATCTTACAGCAACCTTAATCAATAAGGATTCTGTTAGAAGGGATGGTGGTGAATTTGTTCTGACAGCAACAAATGTTGGAGGTTTTGCAAAGCATGTCTTCAATGTGAAGGTTCTTGATAGACCAGGACCACCAAGGGGACCTCTGGAAATTTCAGGTATAACTGCAGAAAAATGCATGCTCACATGGAATCCACCTGATGATGATGGTGGGGCAAACATTGAACATTATATTATTGAAAAACGTGAATCAAGCAGACTTGCTTGGACAAATGTGGCATCAGACTTGCAGGTTAACCAGTGTCAAGTAACAAAATTGCTCAAAGGAAATGAATACATTTTCAGAGTTATGGCAGTTAACAAGTATGGTGTTGGAGAACCTCTAGAATCTGAGCCAACCATTGCTGAAAATCCATATGTTCCACCAAGTCCCCCACAAACACCTGAAATAACAGCCGTCACCAAGGATTCAATGGTTCTCTGTTGGGGAGCACCAACAAGCAATGGTGGAAGCAAAATTACTAGTTATCGCATTGAAAAGAGAGACAGGATTAGTTTGCGTTGGGTTAAATGTAACAAAAAGAATGTTACTGACTTGCATTTCAAGGTAACTGGCCTTGTCCCAAGCCATGAATATGAATTCAGAGTTTTTGCAGAGAATGCAGCAGGAATAAGTGAACCAAGTCCTTCATCACCATTTGTGAAGGCTACAGATGCTCTTTTTAAACCAGGACCACCTGGCAACCCAAGAATTCTAGACACAACAAGTTCTTCCATCACACTTGCATGGAACAAACCAGCATATGATGGTGGTTCTGAAATCACAGGGTATATAGTCGAAACATGTCATCCTGGAACTGAGGAGGAAGAATGGACAATTGTCTCCCCTAAAGAGGGAGTAAAAGGAACTTCATTTACAATTACAAATCTTAAAGAAAATCAGGAATACAAAATTAATGTGTCAGCAGTAAATAGTGAGGGTATTGGAGAACCAGGATCTGTTCCTGGGTTACACAAAGCAGAAGAAAGACTAGTACCACCAGAGGTTGACCTTGATGCTGATCTTCGCAAGATTGTGAACATCAGAGCTTGCAATACACTGAGGCTTTTTGTGCCAATTAGAGGTAGACCAACACCAGAGGCCAAATGGACAAGAGAGAATGATGAACCTTTAGATAGAGCTACCATTGAAACTACATCATCTTTTACATCACTTGTTATTGGAAATGTTAATCGATTCGACAGTGGCAAATACAATTTGACTGTAGAAAACAGCTCTGGAACAAAGACTGTTTCTGTGATTGTTAGAGTATTAGATACACCTGGAGCACCACAAACCCTAAAAATCAGTAGGGTCACTAAAGAATCTGTGTCACTTGTGTGGGACCCTCCACTAAATGATGGTGGCTCAAAAATTAAGAATTATGTTGTTGAAAAGCGTGAGGCAACCAGAAAGGCATATGCTACAGTCAATGCTATCTGTCAAAAAACTACTTGTACAGTTGATCAACTCCAAGAAGGATGCAACTACTACTTTAGAGTTCTAGCAGAAAATGTATATGGCATTGGTCTCCCTATTGAGACTGGTGAATCAGTCAAAGTTTCTGAGAAGCCACTTCCTCCAGGCAAGATTACACTTAAAGATGTAACACAGAAAAGTGTCACATTATCATGGGAGAAACCTGAACACGATGGAGGAAGTAGGGTGGTTGCATATGTTGTTGAGATGCAGAGTAAAGGTAGTGAGAAATGGGTCCAAGCTGTGATTGTTAAGTTACCTGAAGCAGTTATTACTGGACTTGTGCCTGGTGAGGAATATATGTTCCGTGTTTCTGCAAGAAATGAAAAGGGAACCAGTGATCCTCGTCAAATGGGTGTACCTGTAATTGCCAAAGACCTTGTAATTGTTCCATCCGCTAAGCTGTTGTTTTCAACATTCAGTGTTTTGGCAGGAGAGGATTTGACAATTGATATTCCATATGTAGCTCGTCCCAATGCCACCATTTCATGGATGAAGGAAGCAGCTCCACTTAAACGAACAACCAGAGTAAACTTCTCTTCCACAGATTCACAGCTCAGTCTAGTAATTAAAGAGGCTTGTAGAGAAGATGTTGGTCAGTATAGCATCAAGCTATCAAATACAGCTGGTGAGACAACAGCAGAAGTTGGACTGGTTGTTCTTGACAAACCTGGTCCACCTGCAGGCCCTGTTAAATTTGAAGAAATAACATCTGAGAGTGTTACTATTTCTTGGAAGCCTCCTGAGTATGATGGGGGCTGCACCATTAACAATTACATAGTAGAAAAGAGAGACACATCCACAACAACTTGGCAGTTTGTATCAGCAAATCTAGCAAGAACTAAAATTAAAGTGGGAAGATTAAAAAGAGGCACAGAATATCAATTCAGAATTGCAGCAGAGAACAGATATGGCAAAAGCCCTCTCCTTGTGTCTGAGTGTGTTGTTGCACAGTATCCATACAAAGTGCCAGGACCTCCTGGAACACCCTTTTTGCAATCCTCCACAAAAGATACTATGGTGGTGGTGTGGAATGAACCTGTCATTGACGGTGGAAGCACCATTTTAGGATATCACCTTGAACGGAAAGAGAGAAATAGCATTCTTTGGATAAAATTAAACAAAAGTTTAATCCAAGACACAACTTTCAAGACTACAGGTCTTGATGAAGGCTTGGAGTATGAGTTTAGAGTTTATGCTGAAAACATTGTTGGTATTGGCAAGGCTAGCAAAATCTCAGAAGGCTATGTTGCCAGAGATCCTTGTGATCCTCCTGGAACACCAGAAGCAGTCAAGATCACAAAGAGTTCTGTTACAATTGTATGGACCAAGCCAGAGTATGATGGTGGAAGCAAAGTCACTGGATATATTGTGGAGAAGAAGGAACTGCCTGAGGGACGATGGATGAAAGCAAATTTCACTAATGTAATAGAGACTGAGTATACAGCAACAGGCCTTACAGAGGACCAGAAATATGAGTTCCGTGTCATTGCAAGAAATGCTGCAGGAGTCTTCAGTGATCCTTCATATAGTACTGGACCTATTATGGCAAAGGATGAGATCGAACCACCGCGTATCAGCATAAATCCAGAGTACACTCAGACTATTTTAGTAAATGCAGGAGACAGTTTTAAGATTGATGCTGATGTTCATGGGAAACCAGTACCTACAATACATTGGATGAAGGGTGAGCAGGAACTTGGAAATACTATACATCGTGAAATTAAAAGCACAGATAGCTTTACCTGTCTGACTGTAAAAGAGGCCAAACTTGCTGATGGAGGTCAATATACTCTAATGCTACGAAATCCAGGAGGAGAAAAAGTTGTCAAAGTGAGTGTCCATGTCCTAGATAAACCTGGGCCACCGGAGGGACCTATCTCCATCACTGGTGTAACCAGTGAGCAGTGCATTCTTGCTTGGAAGCCACCTAAACAGGATGGCGGCAGCAAGATCACTCACTATATAGTTGAAAAAAGAGAGACCAGCAGACTACTTTGGACTGTGGTTGAGCCCAAAGTTCAAGCTGAAGATCTTAAAGTAACAAAACTCCTGGAGGGAAATGAATACATTTTCAGAGTTTCACCAGTTAATCAGTTTGGTGTTGGTGAGCCACTACAGTCAAGTGCAGTTACTATCAAGAATCCATTTACACCTCCAGATGCACCAAAAGGAGTGGAGGTTTCTGAAGTCAAGAAAGATTCAATGGTCTTAACCTGGGAGACGCCCACAAATAATGGTGGCACTCCTATCACTGGCTATATTATCGAAAAACATGACAAAGAAGGTGTAAGGTGGACCAGATGCAACATGAACACAGTTACTAACCTTACATTCAAAGTTACTGGACTCCATGAAAACCACCTCTATGAATTTAGAGTTACCGCTGAGAATGCTGCTGGAGTTAGTGAGCCAAGTTCTGCAACTGTTTTCTATAAAGCTGTAGATCCTATATTCAAGCCAGGTCCACCAAATAATCCAAAACTGATAGACATGACAAAATCATCTGTTGTACTTTCATGGGGAAAGTCTATTTATGATGGTGGCTGTGCGATCCAGGGATACATTGTTGAAGCATGTGAAGTAAAAGCAGCTACAGAGGGGGAAAAGGTTTCAGAAGAAGGCAAGGCAGTTGCTGAGGAATGGACAATGTGCACCCCACCAACAGGTGTTAAACTGACACACTTTACTATAGAAAATTTGAAAGAAAATCAAGAATACAAATTCAGGGTTTGTGCAGTTAACAAAGTTGGTGTTGGAGAGCATGCTGATGTTCCTGGGCCCATCCTGCCAGTGGACAAAATAGAGGAACCAGATCTTGATATTGATCCTGAGTTTAGAAAGCTCATCCGAATTAAAGCTGGATGTTCTCTTAGGATGTTCGTTCCCTTCAGAGGAAGACCAGCCCCACAAATCAAATGGGAAAAAGATGGTGGGTCAGTTAAGGAAACAGCACAGATTGAGACCACCAGCAGTTACACTTATCTTGTGATTGATCAAATTAACAGGGCAGACAGTGGTAAATACACTGTGACAGCAGAAAACTCTGCTGGTTCAAAATCTGAAATTATTAGCGTTAAAGTCCTTGACACACCAAGTGCTCCCCTCAACCTTAAAGTGGAAGAAATCACAAAAGAATCTGTTACTCTTACATGGGAGCCTCCATCTTTGGATGGTGGAGCAAAGATAAAAAATTACATTGTTGAGAAACGTGAGAGCACTAGAAAAGCATTTTCCGCTGTTGTCACAAACTGCCACAAACTTTCATGGAAAATTGAACCACTTCAAGAAGGCTGCAGTTACTATTTCAGAGTGCTTGCAGAAAATGAACATGGAGTAGGGTTACCTGCAAACATTGTAGATCCCTTGAAAGTTTCAGAGGTGCCACAGTGCCCTGGAAAATTAAGTGTTGTAGATGTTACAAAAACAAGTGTCTCTCTAGCTTGGGAAAAGCCAGTTCATGATGGTGGCAGTAGAATTCTTCAGTATCTTGTTGAGATGCAAGTTAAGGGTAATGAGAAATGGTCTAATTGTGCCAATGTAAAATCATTAGAATGTGTGATTAGTAATTTGAATTCTGGAGAAGAGTATACTTTCCGAGTAATTGCTGTCAATGAAAAAGGAAAAAGTGACCCAAGAACACTTGCTGTCCCAGTGCAAGCAAAGGACCTTGTCTTTGGACCTGATGTAAGACCTGCATTTAGCAATTACAGTGTTCTTGTTGGAAAAGACCTCCAAGTTGAGATTCCAGTTTCTGGTCGCCCAAAGCCAAAGATCACATGGACAAAAGATGGTGCACCACTTAAATTCACAACAAGGGTCAACATTTCTAATACAGTGCACAGCACTATTCTTAGCATTAAAGAAGCAGCAAGAGAAGACAGTGGAATGTATGGAATCAATGTGTCTAATTCTGTTGGACAAAAAGATGCCTCTATTGAAGTTATCACTCTTGATAAGCCTGGCCCACCAACTGGCCCTGTGAGATTTAATGAGATAACTGTATCAAGTGTTACATTGTCATGGGATCCACCTAAGTTTACTGGTGGTTGTCCAATTTCAAATTACATTGTACAAAAACGAGATACAACAACCACAACATGGGAGAATGTTGCTAGTTCAGTAGCAAGAACAACACTGAAAGTGCAACGACTAAAGACTGGTGTTGAATATCAATTCAGAGTCATTGCTCAAAACAGGTATGGCAAGAGTTATGCTTTGGACTCTTCACCTGTCGTTGCTCAGTATCCATATAGAGAACCAGGACCACCAGGAACTCCATTTGTGTCATCCCTGTCTAAGGACCATATGATAGTTGAATGGCATGAACCAGTTTCAGATGGAGGTAGCAACATTATTGGATACCATCTTGAGAGGAAAGAGAGAAACAGCATTCTTTGGACAAAGATAAATAAGACAGTGATTCAAGAAACAAGATTCAAAACCAGTCCTTTAGAAGAAGGTATTGAATATGAGTTCAGAGTCTATGCTGAAAATATTGTTGGCATTGGCAGATGTAGTAAAATCTCAGAGGGCTGTGTGGCTCGTGATCCATGTGATTCGCCTGGAACCCCAGAAGCTATCCATGTCAGTAAAGATTCCATAACCATACAGTGGACGAAGCCAGAGTATGATGGTGGAAGTGTTATCACTGGTTATACTGTGGAGAAACGTGATCTTCCAGAGGGACGCTGGGCAAAAGCAAGTTTCACAAACGTAATTGAAACCAATTTTACTGTCACTGGGCTAACAGAAGGTGCCAAGTATGACTTCAGGGTAATTGCAAAAAATGCAGTTGGCACTATCAGCAAACCATCATACAATAGTGGACCCATTGCTGCACTGGATGAGGTAGAGCCACCAAAGTTCTCAATTGATCCAGAATACACCCAGGCCCTTATTGTGAACGCAGGAGATACATTTAAACTTGATGCTGATGTCCATGGTAAGCCACTTCCCACAATACAATGGTTTAAGAATGACAAGGAGCTTGAAAGCACACTTAGATGTGACATCAAAAACACTGACAACAGAGCATTAGTCACAGTAAAAGATGCAACCAGGCAAGATGGTGGAAACTACACCCTTCAGATCACTAATATTGCTGGCTCACAGACTGTTCCATTTCATGTGAAAGTGCTTGATAAACCAGGTCCACCAGATGGGCCTATTCATTTCACAGGTGTGTCCAGCAATAAATGCACTATATCATGGCAAGCTCCACAAGATGACGGAGGAAGCAGTATTACCCATTACATTATTGAAAGGCGTGAAACAAGTCGCCTTGCTTGGACTGTGGTCAGTAATGATTGTAAAGAAACAGTATACAAAGTGACAAAGCTTTTGGAAGGTAATGAATATATATTCCGTGTCATGGCTGCCAACAGTTATGGTGTTAGTGAAGCAATTATTACACCATGCATAATAATGAAGGATCCATTTGGTCACCCTGGATCACCACAGATTACTGAGGTAACAAATATAGCCAAGGATTCTATGACTATTTGTTGGAATGCACCAGACAGTGATGGTGGAAGTGAAGTTCTTGGTTACATCATTGAGAAAAGAGACAGATCTGGAATTAGATGGACAAGATGCAATAGACATAAAGTCACAGATGTATGTTTCAGAGTGCAAGGGCTAATTGAGGATCATGAATATGAATTTAGAGTATCAGCTGAAAATGCAGCTGGAATTGGAGAACCAAGCTTGCCAACTTCATACTACAAGGCCTGTGATCCCAAATTTAGTCCTGGCCCACCCATGCATGGGAATGTTGTCGATACAACAAAGTCTTCAATTACAGTGGCATGGGCAAAACCCCTTAATGATGGGGGATGTGCAATTCAAGGCTACATTGTTGAGATCTGCAAAGCCGAAGAGGAGGAATGGATTATGTGCACTCCCCCTACTGGCTTACGAGTAAACAAATTTGAAATTACTAAACTAACAGAACAACAAGAATATAAGATTCAAATATGTGCCATCAATAAATTAGGTGTTGGAGAACCTTTGGTTATTCCAGGAACTGCCAAACCTGAGGATAAGCTAGAGGTCCCTGAAATTCACCTTGATTCAGAGCTCAGAAAAGGCATTGTTGTCCGTGCTGGAGGATCAGTTCGAATCAATGTACCATTCAAAGGTAGACCGACACCAAATATCAAATGGACTAAAGATGAAGGCGAACTGTCAGAAAAGACAGTGGTTGAAAAAGGTCTTAACTTCACCCAGCTATCAATCGACTCCTGTGATAGAAGGGACTCTGGAAAATACACAGTGGTGTTGGAGAACAGTAGTGGCTCTGTATCTGAATATGTTGCAGTTAAAGTGTTAGATACTCCTGGAGCACCACTGAACCTTGTAGTTAAGGATGTCAAGAAAGACTCAATCACTCTGGTTTGGGAACCACCACTTGTTGACGGAGGTGCAAAGATTAAGAATTATGTTGTTGACAAGCGTGAATCTACAAGAAAGGCTTATGCAAATGTAACATCCAAGTGCATCAGTACAACCTATAAAGTGGAAAATCTTACAGAAGGGGGCATGTATTACTTTAGAGTTATGGCTGAAAATGAATATGGTGTTGGTTTACCAGTGGAAACAAAGACTGCTTCAAAGGCCTCTGAAGTACCTGAGCCAGTTGGAAAAGTAATGTTGACTGACGTAACTAAAACAAGCGCATCACTGGCCTGGGAAAAACCAGAGCATGATGGTGGTAGTAGGATTGTTGGCTTTTTGATTGAAATGCAGCCTAAAGGAACTGACAAATGGGGTGTAGCAACAAATGTAAAAACATGTGAAGGAATGGTCACCGGATTGACAGCTGGTCAGGAATATTTGTTCCGTGTTCTGGCATATAATGAAAAAGGCAAGAGCGAGCCAAAACCCCTTGCTGCTCCTGTTATTGCCAATGACCTCACAATTGAACCAAGCCTTAAGTTGCAGTTCAATACATATAGTATCAAATCTGGAAAAGACTTCAAACTTGAAATACCAATTTTTGGACGTCCAAAACCAAAGATCACTTGGACAAAAGATGGACAGTCACTTAATGTAACATCCAGAGTTACTACTTCAAACACATTAACATCCACAATCCTACAGATTACTAAAGCCTGTAAAGATGACTTTGGAAAGTATGCAGTTACAGCAACTAATAGTGTTTGTGCAGTTACAGAAGATATTGGCATCATAATTCTTGATAAACCTGGTCCACCCACAGGACCAGTAAAAGTAAATGAAGTCAGCAATAACTCTGTTTCCATTTCATGGGAACCACCAGAGTATACTGGAGGCTGCCAAGTGAAGCATTATATTGTTGAAAAACGAGAAACTACTGAAACTACTTGGCAAGTTGTTGCTGGATCAGTTGCAAGGACATCTCTGAAAATTACCAGGTTAAAAAAAGGTGCTGAGTATCACTTTAGAGTTATTGCTGAAAACAGATATGGTAAGGGTGCTCCCTTGGATTCAAAGTCAGTTGTTGTGCAATATCCTTACAAACCTCCTGGGCCACCTGGTACACCTTATGTTAAGTCTGCCACCAAGGATCAAATGATAATTGAGTGGAATGAGCCAGTTAATGATGGTGGTAGTTCAGTAATTGGTTACCACCTTGAGAGCAAAGAAAGAACAAGTATTCTTTGGACAAAACTAAACAAAATCCTTATTGCTGATACTGTTTTCAAGATATGTAACCTTGAAGAAGGCATTGGATATGAATTCAGGGTATATGCAGAAAACATTGTTGGCATTGGCAGAGCAAGCAAAGCTTCTGAGAGCTTTATTGCCCGTGACCCATGTGATCCACCTGGTACTCCTGAGGCTGTGACAATATCAAAGAACCATATTAAGATTCAGTGGACAAAGCCTCAGTATGATGGTGGCAGCAAGGTGACTGGATATATTGTTGAAAGGAGGGACTTGCCTGAGGGCAGATGGACGAGGGCAAACTTTACAAATGTAATCGAGACCGAATTTACAATGACAGGCTTAACAGTAGACAATCAGTATGAATTTAGAGTAATTGCAAGAAATGCTTCTGGTGTCTTCAGTGACCCATCTGACAGCACTGGACCAATTACTACTAAAGATGAAATCGAACCTCCTAGTGTTTCAATGGACCCTAAGTACAAGGATGTCATTGTTGTCAATGCTGGAGAGAATTTAGTTTTGGATGCAGACATCCATGGAAAACCCACACCTGTTATCCAATGGCTGAAAGAAGGAAAAGAAATGGCCAAGTCGTTGCGCATTGAAGTAAAAAGTGCACTGAATAATGCTTCTATTACAATCAAAGACTGTACAAGGTTAGATAGTGGACATTATGATCTTGTTTTAAGTAACAGCGGTGGAACAAAAACAATTCCAATAACAGTGAAAGTTCTTGATAGACCAGGTGCACCCACTGGACCACTACAAATTACTGGTGTCATGTCTGATAGATGTAACCTGTTCTGGTCTGAGCCCTCTCAGAATGGTGGTGCTAATATTTCCCATTATATCCTTGAGAAAAGGGAAACTAGCAGGCTATCATGGACTGTTGTTGATTCCAACATTCCAACTGTGAGTTACAAGGTGACAAAGCTTCTGCAAGGTGATGAGTATATCTTTAGAGTTAAGGCTGTCAACAAATATGGAGTTGGTGATCCATTAGAATCTGAGGCAGTTACTGCACGTAATCCGTACAAGCCCCCAAGTGCACCATCAACACCAGAGGCAAGAGAGATAACAAAGGATTCAATGACTCTGTCATGGAATGCACCAGAGAATGATGGTGGAGCAGAAATTACATGTTATCACGTGGAAAAGCGTGATAAGGAAGGTGTGAGGTGGACAAAATGCAACCGACAGAAGTTGAATGATTTGAATTTCAAAGTTACCGGTCTTTCAGAAGGTCATTTCTATGAGTTCCGTATTTCTGCTGAAAATGAAGCTGGTATTGGAGAATTTAGTGATTTATCTCAATTTTATAGAGCAGCAAATGCCATAACTCCACCAAGTCCACCACATCATCCTAAAGTGACAGATCACACAAGCTCATCTGTATCTTTGTCTTGGGGTAAACCTGCTACTGATGGTGGAGCATATGTCAAAGGTTATATTGTTGAGATGAAGGAAGTTTCTTCAGAGGAATGGATCATTTCCACACCACCAGCTGGGATACAAGCAACACGCCTAACAGTTGAAAACCTGAAGGAGAATTCTGAGTATAACTTTAGAGTCTGTGCAATAAACTCTGAAGGAGTCAGTGAACCTGCTGATGTTCATGGCTCAGTGACCGCATGTGAAAAAATGGAAGCACCTGAGATTGAACTTGATGCTGACCTCAGGAAGGTTGTTTCTGTCCGTGCAGGGGGATCCCTTCGCCTTTTCATTACAATTAGAGGGAGACCTGAGCCATCTATCAAATGGGAAAAAGAGGATGGAACTCTGACTGAGCGTGCCCAGATTGAGTCCACAGGTTCATATACTATGCTTGTAATTGATAATGTCAATAGATTTGACAGTGGAAAATACATCTTGACTCTTGAAAATAAGATTGGCACAAAATCTTCATTTGTCAATGTAAGGGTGCTTGATACACCAAGTGCTCCACAGAAGTTTGAAGTGAAAGATGTCAAGAAGGACTCAGCGACTCTCTGCTGGGAGCCACCCCTTACAGATGGTGGAGTTAAAATAACTAATTATGTTGTTGAGAAGCGAGAATCTACAAGGAAGGCTTATACAACTGTGACAAGCAACTGCACACAAACTTTCTTTAAAGTTGAAGAACTGCAGGAGGGAGGAATTTTTTACTTCCGTGTGTGTGCTGTTAATGTGTATGGCTTTGGTATGATGGCAGAAACAAAAACTCCTGTCAAGGTGGCACAGGTACCTATGCCTCCAGGAAAAGTAACTCTTGTGGATGTCACAAAGAATAGTGTGACACTCTCTTGGCTAAAACCTGTCCATGATGGAGGCAGCAAAATAATCTGCTACAATGTAGAGATGCAACCCAAGGGCAGTGACAAATGGGGTGTAAGCTGTACAGTTAAGGTTCTAGAAGCTACTGTAAGCAACCTCACACCTGGTGAAACATACGCTTTTAGAGTTATTGCAGTTAATGAGAAGGGCAAGAGTGAGCCTCAAGAACTTGGTGTGCCTGTTGTAGCTAAAGATATTGAAATTGAACCCTCAGTAAATTTGCTGTTCAATACCTTCAGTGTTAAAGCTGGGGGTGATCTTTCTGTGGAAGTTCCTGTAAGAGGCAGACCTAAGCCAGTTGTCTCTTGGAAAAAGGATGGTCTTCCTCTGAGGCAAACAACCTCTCTTTCAGTCATCAACACTCAGCTGTCAAGCAAAATTGTCATCAAAGAAGCTTCTATTGAACATGTTGGTAAATATGAAATCACTCTCGCTAATACAGCAGGTACCATGTCCACAGATATTGCTGTTGTTGTTCTAGATAAACCAGGGCCACCAGCTTCAGTAAAGGTTGATGCTGTGACTTCTGACAGTATTACATTGTCATGGACCCCACCAGAGTATAATGGTGGATGCTCTATCAATAATTACATTGTTGAGAAGAGAGATACCACCACAACAGAGTGGCATATTGTTTCATCAAATGTTGCCAGAACATCAGTCAAGGTTCCTAGATTGACTCAAGGCTCTGAGTACCAGTTCCGAATTTTTGCTGTGAACCGCTATGGAAAGAGTAAGCCAATCGACTCTCCATGCATTACTGCAGAGTATACATTCAAACAGCCTGGCCCTCCTTCAACACCCCGTGTTGTTCATGCCACCAAAGCGTTCATGTTGGTTACATGGAATGAACCTGTTAATGATGGTGGTAGCACAGTCCTTGGATATCATTTAGAACGCAAGGAAAGAACCAGTATTCTTTGGACAAAGGTGAACAGGATCCTAATTAAGAATACTGAATATAAAGTAACTGGCATTGAGGAAGGCATGGTGTATAAGTTCCGGGTCTATGCTGAAAACATTGCTGGAATTGGCAAGGCAAGCAAAACAAGCGAGTCCATGGCAGCAAGAGATCCTTGTGATCCTCCTGGTCAGCCTGTGATTACTAGCATGACCAAGTCTTCTGTATCCCTTTCTTGGGCGAAACCTGAGTATGATGGTGGAGCCAAAGTTATTGGTTACATTATTGAACGTAGAGATCTCCCACAGGGTCGCTGGGTAAGATGCAATTTTACCAATGTTGCAGAGACCTACTTTGATGTTACTGGCCTAACAATGGATGAACAATATGACTTCCGTATTATTGCAAAGAATGCTGCTGGACTGTTTAGTGAGCCATCTGATAACACTGGTCCTATTACAGTTAAAGACAATGTAGATCCACCACGCATTATGATGGATGTCAAATTTAAAGAAGTTGTGCTAGTTAAAGCAGGGGAAACCCTGAAGATTAATGCTGATATTGCAGGACGCCCACTTCCAGTTTCATCTTGGTCAAAGGATGGACATGAACTTGAACACAAAGCAAGAATTCAGATAACTGGAACAGATACTAATACTATGATAGTCATTAAAGACTGCAAACGAAGTGATTCTGGACAGTATTCCTTGACATTAAAGAATGTGGCAGGAAGTGTTACAACACCAGTAAATTGTGTTATTCTTGATAAACCAGGGCCTTCAGCAGGTCCCTTGTCAGTTACAGGCCTCACAGCAGAGAAGTGCACATTGTCATGGGGACCACCTCAAGAATCAGGTGGTGCTGAAATAACACATTATGTTGTTGAGAAAAGAGAGACCAGCCGTTTGGCATGGACACTTGTAGATGGAGAGGTCAAAACTACCGTATTCAAGGTCACTAAGCTCCTGAAAGGAAATGAGTATATATTCAGAGTTTTGGCAGTCAACAAGTTTGGACTTGGTGAAGCACTTGAAAGTGAAATTGTTAAAGTTACTGATCCATACACCATCCCAGCAGCTCCTACTAATGTGGATATCACAAGTGTGACCAGTGAAGCAATAACCATTACTTGGGCAAAGCCTAGTTCTGATGGAGGAAGTGAGATCCTTGGATACATAGTTGAAAGGAGAGAGAAATCTGGTATTCACTGGGTCCGTGTAAACAGAGAGCTTGTGACAGATCTAACAGCTGATATATCAAAAGTACGAAGAGGATGTGAATATGAATTCAGAGTTTATGCTGAAAATGCAGCAGGTTTGAGTCCAGCTAGTGATCCATCTGCTTCAGTAAAGGCTGAAGATGAACTTCTGGTTCCATCCCCACCATCTAAACCAAAGATTCTAGATCATACAAATAATTCAATTACTATTGCCTGGAAAAAGCCTTCATCTGATGGTGGTGCACCGATTTCTGGATACAGTGTAGAATATAAGAAATCTGAGGAAGAGGTGTGGGTTGTGGCTATTCAAATGACAAAGAGCAATGAATTCACAATTTCTGGTCTTACACCTGACGCAGAGTATGTATTTGCTGTTAAAGCAATGAATAAAGTTGGTGTAAGTGAGCGGTCACCTATTTCTGAGGCACAGTCAGCGAAAGACAGAAAAGAGGAGCCTGTGTTTGAGGTTGACATTGAAATGCGAAAGACTTTAATTGTCAAGCATGGCAATTCATTTACTTTGACAGCACGATTTAAGGGAATGCCAGTACCTTCAGTTACATGGAGTAAAGAAGAAGTGGATCTTAAAGCCAGAGCAAGCATTGAAACAACTAAAAACTGCACATCTATTACTATTGAGAAAGCAACAAGAAATGACTCTGGACAATACATTGTTAATTTAGACAATGGTATTGGAACTGCATCTTTGCCAATAGTAGTCAAAGTTCTTGATTCCCCTGGACCACCCACTAATGTAAAGATTACAGAAGTCACAAAGGATTCTGCTACAGTTACTTGGGAAGCTCCAGAAAATGATGGAGGAGATGCTGTTAAGGCATATCATGTTGAGAAACGTGAAGCAAGCAAAAAGGCCTGGGTATCTGTAACAAGCAGCTGTCACAGTTTGACATACAAAGTAGAAGACTTACAAGAAGGGGCAGTCTACTACTTCAGAGTTATTGGAGAAAACGAGTATGGTATTGGTGTACCTAATGAAACTAAAGATGGAACTAAGATTACAGGTAAGGTTACAGACAGATTTTAATTATAGGTGTTGTTTCAGAATGGCTTAATTAATTTGTGTTTTGAATATAATTTTAACTTTATACCCACAGAAAAACCAAGTCCACCTGCTAGACTTGGTGTTACTGCTGTCACAAAGGATAGTGTGACAATTGCATGGTCAAAACCAGAGCATGACGGTGGAAGCCGCATTACCAGTTACCTAATTGATGCCCTTGAAAAGGGCCAACAGAAGTGGGTTAAATGTGCCGTCGTTAAAACTAATACCCACACAATTAAGAGCCTGAGAGAAAATAGAGAATACTTCTTTAGAGTTCGTGCTGAGAATCACGCTGGTCTCAGTGAACCAAAAGAAATGATAATTCCTGTGGTTGTGAAAGATCAGCTGGGTAGGTGTTCATTCATTCCATTCCTTTCTATTCCATGTTTATCATATTCTGTATTTGACTTATTATTATGACTTATTTTGCACTTTGTTTTTTTCTGACTGTTAACAGATGCCCCAGAGTTTGACATGAAGAACTTCCCCCACAACACTGTTTATGTGAGAGCAGGATCAAATCTTAAGTTTGAGCTTCCTCTGTTTGGCAAACCAATGCCAAAAGTCACAATGACAAGAAGTAATGTTCCAGTTAAATGTGGAAAGCGATTTAGCTTTGAAGTAACCCCTGAAAGTCTAAATATCAATCTAAAGGAAAGTATTGCAAGTGATGCTGGAAGATATGACATTGTTGCCTCAAACACAAGTGGAACAACCAAGATGTTTGTAAACATCCTTGTCCTTGACAGACCAGGTCCTCCGGTTGGTCCCATTGAAGTTAGTGATGTGGGAGAGACAAGCTTGTGTCTTAAATGGCTCCCACCTTTGTATGATGGTGGCACTCCTGTCACAAACTATGTTGTTCTTAAACGTGAAACAAGTACCCCAGCATGGACAGAAGTGACATCTACAGTTGCCAGAAATGCTATTAAAGTGACCAAACTTACAAAGGGAGAAGGATACCAATTCAGAATAAAAGCTGAGAATCGCTTCGGCATCAGCGACCACATTGATTCTCAGTCAGTTATAGTGAAGCTTCCTTACAGTGAGTACTTCACGAATACATGCTTTGTAATTGTTTATAGTTGTCTGAATATTTGAAAATATAATTTTTTTTGTGTGTGTGTTTCAGCTGTCCCCGGACCACCATCATCACCATGGGTTGCCCTTGTGTCAAGGGAAAGCCTCACTGTATGCTGGAATGAGCCAGTAATTGATGGAGGAAGCCCTGTCTTTGGATACCATGTTCAAATGAAAGAAAGAAGCAGCATTCTTTGGCAGACAGTGAACAAAACAGCAATCTCTGCAACTCAAATTAGAGTGTCAAATATATGTTCTGGAATGATTTATGAGTTCAAGGTAGCTGCACAAAATGCAGCTGGTATTGGAAAGTTCAGCAAAACTTCTGAAGAAGTACTAGCCATTGATGCCTGTGGTAAGTTCAAATAATAAAAGAATCAAAATAGTATTATACCTTGTTTTCTGGATTATTAATTGTATATCAAATCCTTGTCTTTTATTTTAGAACCACCAGCAAATGTGAGAATTTCCGAGGTTACCAAAAATTCAGTTAGCCTTGTTTGGCAGAAACCACCATTTGATGGTGGAAGTAAAATCACCGGGTACATGGTTGAGAGAAGAGACGCTCCAAATGGCAGATGGACAAAGGCAAACTTTACCAATGTCATTGATACTAACTTTACTGCGTCAGGCTTGACACAGGATCAGTCATATGAATTCAGGGTCTTTGCCAAGAATGCAGTTGGTTCTGTGAGCAACCCATCACTGATTGCAGGTCCAGCAACCTGTGTTGATATTTCAGGTAAGTCTTTTGTTTTTTATATTGCTGAATATCTGGGTTTAATATGCAGAACAATATTCCATTATAACACACTCTTTATTGTTTAGGTGCACCAGTTATTGACCTTCCTCCAGAGTACTTGGATGTTGTGCAATACAAAGCTGGTGCATCAATTAAGATTAAAGTGGGAATAACTGCTAAACCATTGCCAACCATTGAATGGCTTAAAGACGGAAAGGAATTAGTGTCAAGTGCACAGCTGTCAATTGAGAACACAACTGATTCATCCGCTATCCTCATTAAGGATTCCACTCGTCTTAATACTGGAACCTATGAGATCAAAATCAAGAATGTGTTTGGCACAGCGTCTGCTTCTATTAGAATACAGATTCTAGGTTTGTAATCATTTGTCTTTTTGTCTCTCATAAATCAAAATTTGATGCACGTTCCACCCCTTATATATGTATATGTAAATAATATAATTTTGTTCATTCCATAAACAGACAAACCTGGACCTCCAGTTGGACAAATCGAATTCAAATTAGTCACTGCTGACAAGGTAATACTTGCATGGGAGCCAGTGGCTGATGAAGGAGGTGCCAAAGTAACTCATTACATTGTAGAAAAACGTGAGACAAGTAGAGTAGTGTGGTCCACAGTCTCTGAAGCAACAGAACAACGTATGGTAACTGCACAGAAGTTGGGCAGAGGAAATGAATACGTCTTCCGGGTCAGAGGCGTTAATAAATTTGGAGCTGGAGAACCTCTGGAGTCTGACCAAGTTATTGCCAAAAATGCATTCGGTAAGGGAAGTGTAAATGTAAAAAACAGTACAATGTATAGTTTTGGTAAAATAGATATGAATTGTTTGTGTATAAAAACAGTGTAATGTGTAAATAAACACCTGAACTGTTACTTAAATCACTGCTATCTTTTCAGTGACACCGGGACAGCCTTTTACACCAACAGCAACAGAAATCACCAGAACATCAATGCAGATTGTTTGGGATGTACCTGGTGTTGATGGTGGTAGCATGGTTACAGGCTACTATTTAGAGAGACGTGATAAAAAGAGTCTACGTTGGGTAAAGGTGTACAAAGACCCCATTAAGGACACCAAAGCGAAGGTCCATCATCTCACAGAAGGAAATGAATATCAGTACCGTGTATGTGCAATTAATAAAGCTGGGGAAGGTCCACACTCAGATGTTTCCGATTTCTACAAAGCTGCTGATCCAGTTGGTATGTATTGTCACATACATTTTTCAAAAATTGTATATTTATATTTAATTGAGAATTAAGGTGTTTTGACACATAGTTTGTATTATTTATTGTACTATCTTTTATCTTTTTTTTGTAAATTCCCAAGACCCACCATATGAACCAACTAAGCTGAAAGTTGTTGACTCAACTAAATCATCAATCACACTTGCGTGGTCAAAACCAGAATGTGATGGAGGCAGTGAAATCACCAGCTATGTTGTAGAGAAAAAAATTGGTCAAGAAGGGGAATGGACAGTGATTAGCCACAAGGGTGAAGTAAGAACTACAGAGTATGTTGCATCAGGTCTTAAACCAGATGTTGACTACTACTTCCGTGTATCTGCTGTCAACTGTGCTGGTCGTGGAGACCCAATAGAAATGGAAGAATCAGTCCAAGCCAAAGATATTCTTGGTATGTATTAATCTTGAAATAGATACATTCTTTGTATATACTATAATAATACTTTCTATTTGTAACAAATGTATAAACCTAATATCTCCACTCCACTTTTTGCAGAGGAAGCCCAGGTTGATACTGATGTTGCAATGAGAACTCACTACATTGTGAAAGCTGGTCAAGATATTGAAATTATGGTCCCACTTAAAGGCAGACCTGCTCCAGTTGTCTCTTGGAAGAAAGAAGACCAAAACATTGATAATGATCCTAAATATGACATTCACAACACAAACACTTCATCGTGTCTCCTTATTTCACAAGTGACTCGAAATGACACTGGTAAATATACCATTCAAATATCAAATGGTGTAGGAGAACCAAAGTCACTGACAGTGTCTGTTAAAGTACAGGACACCCCAGCTGCTTGTAGAAATTTGGCCTTTAAAGACGTTACTCGTGGAAATGTTACACTTTGTTGGGAGCCTCCTCTACAGGATGGTGGAGCAGAAATCACCAATTATGTTGTTGAGAAAAGAGATGCATCAAAGCGTACATATGCTTGTGTGACAAATAAATGTACAGAGACCACATATGCCATTGAGGAACTCTCTGAGAAGACGTCATATTTCTTCCGTGTATTAGCAGAAAATGAAAATGGAATTGGGGATCCGTGTGAAACAGCAGAGCCAATTAAAGCCACTGAGACACCAGGTCCAGTCAAAGAACTTGCTATGAAAGATTCCACAAAAACATCAGTAACACTACAATGGAACAAGCCAGATTATGACGGTGGTAGCATTATTACAGACTACATAATTGAAAAGAAACTACAGGGTCAAGATGAATGGTCACCTGCTGGCACAAACAAACACTGTGAACATGAAATTACAAAACTTAAGGAACTCACTGAAATGTTTTTCAGAGTTTGTTCAATGAATGAAAAGGGTAATAGTGACTTTGTTGAAATTGGACCAATTAAAGTAAAGGACTACATTATTGCACCAGAAGCGAACCTTGATGATTATCCTGATGGGCAAATCAGTGTGCGCTTAGGACACAATGTTCACATTGAATTGCCGTATAAAGGTAAACCAAGACCAGCTATTATTTGGTTAAAGGACAATTTGCCACTCAAAGAGAGTGACAGAATTCGATTTAAGAAGACCGAAAACAAGGCAACTTTAATGATAAAGAATGTGGAGAAAGAGAATGGTGGTAAATACACACTTACTCTTGACAACACATTCTTCAGAAGATCATTCCATATTCAAGTTATTACTCTTGGGCCACCAGCTAAACCTATCGGACCCATCCGTCTGGATGAGGTCAGAGCAGAAAGTATAACAATATCTTGGGATGAACCAAATGATGATGGTGGGGGAAAAATTACTTGCTATGCAGTGGAAAAACGTGACACCTCTCAGACAGAATGGAAGTTGGCTTGTTCAAATGTGACTGGAACATCATTTAAGGTACCTAATCTGATCAAGGGAACCCAATATCAGTTCAGAGTCTGTGCAGAAAACAGATATGGTGTAAGTGAACCTTTAGTTTCCCAAAATGTCATTGCCAAGCATGAGTTCCGACCACCAGGCGCACCAGGTCGGCCAATAGTTTACAATATAACAAGCGATGGCATGACTCTTCAGTGGGATAAACCCATTTTTGATGGAGGTTGTCCAGTCCTTGGGTTCCATGTTGAAAAGAAGGAGAAGAACAGCATAATGTGGCAAAAGGTCAACACAGTCTTGGTGAAAGAAAGGGAGTTCAGGGTTCTTGGACTTCTTGAAGGTCTGGAGTATCAGTTTAGAGTCTATGCACAGAATGATTCTGGACACAGCCGCATGAGTGATGCAAGCAAACCCGTTATGGCGGTTTCTCCAGTTGGTACGTTCAGCTACCATTGTGTTTTTTTACTAATATGTTCAAAATCTGATTATTAATAATTTCTAAATACTTGATTTTTAATTTCAGATCCTCCTGAAACCCCTGACTACGTTGATGTGACAAGTGACTCAGTAAAACTCAAGTGGGAAGCACCCAAACGAGATGGCGGAAGCAAAATTGTTGCGTACGATGTCGAGAAACGTCAGAACCAGGAGCGGTGGTTGAAGAGCAATTTTTCAGATGTTACAGACACAGAATATACTGTGACTGGTCTTGCTTGTGGTGAACGCTACGAGTTTAGAGTCATAGCAAGAAATGCTATTGGTACAGTGAGCCCACCCTCTCAGTCATCTGGATATGTAGTAATAAGAGATGAGAGCTGTAAGTACACACAATTTATAATGTTTCAATAATTTAGTGGTCAACATTATACAGAATGTGCAGTTCTGGTCTGTACATTTAAATATATTATATTGTCTCTTTCAGTTGCTCCAAACATTGAGTTTGGCCAAGAGTACTTTGAGGGAGTCTCTCTTAAAGCTGGGGAAAACATTAGACTCAAAGTAACAATTACTGGAAGACCAACACCAAAGGTTACCTGGTTTAGAGATTCTACTGAATTAACCAAGAAAATGGTTGACATCACAACAACTACTGGGTCAAGCATTCTGTTTATCAGAGATGCTGACCGTAGTCACCGTGGCGTTTATACAGTGGAAGCCACAAATTCCATAGGAACTAAGAAGGAAGCAATGAAAGTTGAAGTTTTTGGTAATATGTTTTTTCTCTCATCCCTCCCATCTATTTACCCCATCTGAAAAATCTAAATTTGCTTCAGATCCATATTGTTGACCTACCCTTCTGCTCTTTCTGTATTTCAGATACACCTGCAGAACCTGTGGGGCCAATCATGTTCTCAGATATAACTGAAGGCAAAGTGACACTTTCATGGAATCCACCAGAGAATGATGGCTGTTCTGATATTACGCATTACATTGTTGAGAAGCGTGAAACCTCTAAACTTTCATGGTCACTTGTTACGGATGAGTGCTTGAATTGCACATACACTGCAACCAAGCTGATGAAGACCAATGAGTATCAGTTCCGTGTTTCTGCAGTCAATAAGATTGGTGTTAGTAGACCTCTGGAATCAGCCCCTGTGATTGCACAGATGCAATACAGTAAGATAATAAATAACTTATAATAATTAAAAAATAATTAACAAAATTTTTGTTTAAATGATGTATAGTACAAATACTGTAAAACATTTCTTTTTCACCAACAGCTGTTCCAGATTCTCCTGGAACTCCTGATGCAACAGATGTTGATGGAGAGAGTATCACAATCAGCTGGGCTCCTCCAACACATGATGGTGGAAACCCTATTAAATATTACATTGTGGAAAGACGTGAAAAGAAGACTGGTCGTTGGTTGAAGGTCTTAACAAGAAAACCCATTGTTGAGGCCGCACACAGAGTGACTCATCTCACTGAGAATGTGGAGTATGAATTCCGTGTGTATGCAGTAAATGATGCTGGAATTGGAGATCCAAGTAACATTTCAATACCAATTAAGTGTGCAGAACCTACCGAAGTACCAGATGCCCCATCTATTGTAAATGTCAAGGACACTACAAATACATCTGTTAGCTTGGAGTGGACCAGACCTGCCCATGATGGTGGTATGGAAGTCCACGGCTACATTGTTGAGATGTGCAAGGGATCTGAAGAGACATGGCTTAGAGTCAATGATGATCTTTGTCATATTACTAAATACACAGTCACTGGTTTGGAAACTGGTGCACAGTACAAATTCCGAATTTGTGCTGTCAACTCTGTTGGAAAGGGTAAACCCAGAGAGATACCTGAGCCAGTACAAGCAGTAGATAGACTGTTGGCACCAGAAATTGATATTGATGCATCCTTCCAACAGACACATATTGTGAAAAGTGGAGGAAGTGTTTGTCTCCGTATTGCCTTTAAGGGAAGACCAGCGCCAACAGCTTCCTGGACAAAAGAAGATGGAGAACTCGGGGTTATGTCAGATATCACCACCACTGAAACATTCACAGCTTTAACTCTGGAGAACTGCTCCAGAAATGATACTGGAAAATACACTCTCACTCTTGAGAACAGCAGTGGCAGTAAATCTATCACTGTTACAGTTAAAGTGTTGGACACACCCGGAATGCCGGGGCCTATCTTCATCGAGGAAGTATCAAAAGGAGCTCTCACTCTTGTTTGGGATCCACCTCTGAATGATGGTGGTGCACGTGTTCATCATTATATTGTTGAGAAGCGCGAGGCCAGTCGTCGTACATGGACAGAGGCAGCCCCCAAAACCACAGAAACAAAATTGAGTATCTCTGATCTCCTGGAAAGTGTGCCTTATTTCTTTAAAGTCATGGCTGAAAATCAGTATGGTATTGGTGAAGTGTACGAAATGCCTGAACCAATTATTGCCACAGCTGAACCTGCTCCACCTAAGAGAGTTGATATAATTGATACTTCAGACACAACAGCAACCTTGGCCTGGCTTAAGCCAGAGCATGATGGAGGAAGCCGTGTCACAGGCTATCGTGTTGAGTCAAAGGCTAAAGGCACAGGTAAATGGTTTGCTTGTGGCACAACGAAAAACCTAACCTTTGTTGTTGAAGGCCTTATTGAGAACTCAGAGTATAAATTCCGTGTCAAGGCTTGCAACGATGCTGGGTTTAGTATGCCAAGAGAAGTATTATCCTCAGTCATCATTAAAGAGCCACGCATTGAACCCACTGCCGATCTCAGTGGCATCACCAACCAACTTATTACTAAGAAGATCGGTGACACATTTGAGATTGATGTTCCAATTAGTGGCAGACCTGCTCCGAAGGTAACCTGGAAGCTTGAGGAAATGAGGCTAAAAGAAACTGATAGGGTATCAATTAAAACTACCAAAAACAGAACCACTCTCACTGTTAAAGAAAGCATGAGGGGTGATGGAGGAAGATATTTCCTTACTCTTGAAAACGTCACTGGATCTAAGACTTTTACTGTTAATGTCAATGTCATTGGCAGACCAAGTCCTCCAGAGGGCCCTATTGAAATTTCCTCTATTACATCAGAGTCATGCGTACTGACATGGAATCCACCTGAGGATGATGGTGGAACAGACATTACCAACTACATTGTTGAGAAGCGTGAGTCTGGCTCCACTGCCTGGCAGCTTGTTAACTCAAGTGTAAAGCGCACTACGATCCATATTTCACATCTGACTAAGTACATGCAGTACACTTTCCGTGTCTGTTCTGAAAACCGATTTGGTGTGAGCAAACCAACAGAATCTGAGACAATTGTTGCAGAGCATCCATTTGGTATGTATAAGCCAATTTTATATAGGTATTATTAAAATTCTAAATGAAATTTCATGAAATGAAATGTAACATGCTAAATTCTATTACACGCTTTTTTACACAGTTCCTTCAGGGGCTCCAACAAGGCCAGAAGTGTTTTTTGTAACTGCCAACAGCATGAGTATTCGTTGGGAGGAACCATACCATGATGGTGGCAGCAAGGTCTCTGGATACTGGATTGAAAAGAAAGAGCGTAATACAATTCTCTGGGTGAGAGAAAACAAGATACCATGCTTTGAATGCCACTACAGGGTCGAAGGCCTTGTTGAAGGCCTTGAATACCAGTTCAGAGTCTATGCAATGAATAGCGCTGGCCTCAGCAAAGCAAGTGAAGCATCAAAAAGAGCAGTGGCACAAAACCCAGTTGGTACGTATAATCACATTCCATAATGAATCCGTTGCATTTAAGGTGTTTTAGTATTTTTCACACAATTACTAATATGAGTTTTTGACAATATATATGTATAGATCCTCCAGGAAAACCAGAAGTTACAGGTGTATCAAGATCAACAGTCTCAGTCAAATGGTCTGCGCCTCTTAATGATGGTGGAAGCCCAATCACAGGCTACATTGTTGAGCGAAAGCCATATAGTCTCACTGGAGAAGGTCGATGGCTTAAGTGCAACTACACTAATGTTACTGACACAAATTTCACTGTCACTGCACTGGGAGAAGGAGAAGAATATGAATTCCGTGTCATTGCCAAAAATGCTAATGGAGTTTTCAGCACGCCATCCGTTTCCACAGGACCTGTGACCTGCAAAGCAGAGTACAGTACGTATTATACATGTATTATTATGTCACAGTACACATAAAACATACAATGTATTCTATTAAACTGAGTCAAAATAATCATGACACTTAAATTTTTTTGCAGTTCCTCCCAAAGCAGAGTTGGACAGCAAACTTCTTGTGGACACGGTTACAGTCAGAGCTGGATCCGATCTGGTACTTGATGCTGCTGTCGGAGGTAAACCTGAACCAAAGGTTTGCTGGGCCAAGGGTCCAAAAGAGCTAGAGCTTTGTGATAAGTATTCTCTCCAGTACACCAGTACCCGTGCCATGGCAATCATCAAGTTCTGTGACAGAGATGATACTGGGAAGTATATTTTGACAGTAAAGAATGCAAGTGGCACCAAAACTGCAGAAGTCAATGTTAAAGTACTTGGTAAGTATGCCAGATACACATACACAATATAAAGGATCTTGATATTCAATCCTAATTATTTCATAAATTTATTTGTAATATATACACTCTTCTTTTTTAAGATACACCTGGCCCTTGTCGGGACATTACAGTCAGCAATGTATCAGAGGAAAAATGCACAGTGTCTTGGAAAGAGCCACTGGAAGATGGAGGTGACCCCATCACACATTACACTCTTGAAAGAAGAGACACCAACAGACTCAACTGGGTTATAATAGAGGCTGAATGCAAAGCTCTAACATACGAAATCAGAAGGCTTTTAAAGAACATTGAATATATTTTCCGTGTGAGAGGTGTGAACAAGTATGGCGCTGGTGTGGTGGTACAGTCTAGCCCCATCGTTGCAAGAAACTCATTCAGTAAGTATACTGACTAAATGATCATATGTAATAATAATAATACAAATAATAAAATCTTAGACTAGGGTGTGTTCACAATGATCCTTATTTCCAATTATAGCTGTCCCATCGCCTCCTGGAGCACCAGAAATCCTTGCAGTTGGAAAAGACTTTGCAACAATTGAATGGCTAAAGCCTGAAAGTGATGGTGGCAGTGAAGTCACAAACTACTTAATTGAGTTGCGTGAAAAAAAGAGTGCTAGATGGATCAAGGTTAACAGAAATTTGATTCTCAAGGACACATCCTTTAAAGTCACTGGTCTCCATGAAGGCAACATTTACCAATTCCGTATAACAGCCATGAATGCAGCTGGTGATAGTGAACCGAGTGAAGTGTCAATGTATGCAGTATGTAAAGTAAAAACTGGTATGTTTAGGAAACAATTTTTTATTATATTTTAATATTTAAATGTATGAAATACTAGCCTCAAAGTATTTACCTGATCATGTTAATTGCACATTTTAGGCACTCCAGATGCTCCCACAATTCCACGTATTACAGACACACACAAAGAGAGTATTACTCTTGCCTGGACACGGCCTGTTGAAGATGGTGGCGCTGATATCATTGGGTACATTCTTGAGATGCAAGAAGTTGGTTCAGAAGAATGGAAAAAGGTGCATGAAAAGAATCTTAGGCTGACTGAACACACCGTCACAGACCTGACTGCTGGCAAAAAATACTGTTTTAGAGTTGCGGCAGTCAATGTAAATGGAGCAGGTGACTTCAGTGATCCATGTGCAGAAACAGAGCCTGTAGAAAGAATTGGTATGTTCATGCATTAAGTTTCTATAAAATAACGTTTTGATTTGTATGAACAGAAGTAATAGAAATATCCAACACCTCTGTCGATGGCTTGTTAAATTTCATTTCTAATTCCAGAAATCCCTGACCTTGAGCTGCCTGATGAACTGACAAAGACGATATGCCTGAGAGCAGGAAGTTCCCTGCGCCTTCATATAGCTATTACTGGAAGACCATTCCCAACTATAACATGGAGCAAACCTGGTGTGGATCTTCAAAATCGTGGCTTTATAGAAGTCACTAACACTGCTACAACTCTCATTATTGATAAAGTGCACCGCTATGATGCTGGCAGATATACTCTAGAAGCCTCAAATACAGCTGGAAAGAAGGATGCAAGCATTCTTGTTAAAATCTATGGTATCTTTTTCTCTTATGACTATTCATTCATCAAAGTTTATAATGCATATAATGACATGCTATCAAGTGGTGTCTTTACAGCAATTGTTTGTGTTTTCTTTGTCAGATACGCCTGGTCCACCTGGTCCTATTAAAATGAAAGAGCTTACAAAGGATTCTGCTCATATTACTTGGGATGCTCCTGAGGTTGATGGTGGAGCACCTGTCAATAATTATATCATTGAAAGGCGGGAAGCATCAATGAGAGCATACAAGACTATTACATCCAAATGCAGCAAGACATCATACAAAATTGTTGGTCTGACAGAAGGAATGATGTATTACTTCAGAGTCTTACCAGAAAATATCTATGGTGTCGGTGAACCTTGTGAGACAAGTGATGTTGTTTTGGTGTGTGAAGTTCCACTACCACCAGCCAAGCTTGAAGTTGTAGATGTTACCAAGTCCAGTGTGTCACTTGCGTGGGAGAAACCTTTACATGATGGAGGCAGCAGAATCACAGGCTACATTGTTGAGGCTTGTAGGGCTGGTACTGACAAGTGGATGAGGGTGGCAACTTTAAAACTCACAGACTTTGAGTTCACTGTCGTGTCACTGAACGAGAATGAGCAGTACCTCTTCAGGGTACGTGCCATTAACAGCAGAGGTGCTGGTGAGCCAAAAGAAATTGTGACCGCTGTGACAGTTCAAGAACAAAGAGGTATGCATTGTAGTAGTAAAAATAATATTAATAAAAACTCATAGTCATAGAATGCCATTTTTACATCTTAACTCTTTCTCTTTCCTCTTTCAGTTATGCCAAAGATCGATTTATCAACTATTCCAAATAAGGTGATCAGTGTTTTGGCAGGCAAACCCCTTGAGCTTAACCTGCCACTCGTAGGAAGACCACCACCAGTTTGCTCTTGGTTCTTCAATGACAATAAAGTAAAAATACAAGAGCGTGTGAAGATTAAGTCAACTGGAAAATTCTCTAAAATAACTATTCTTAACACCACCATTGATGATAGTGGAGTTTATACTCTTGAAGTGAAAAACATAACAGGAGTGACTACTGAAAACATCAAAGTCATCATTCTTGGTAAATTCTCACTCTTTATATATATTGATATTTATCTCCCCCATTAAAAAAAGACTTAAACTCAAGATATTTTAAAACAACTTAATGTTAATATTCTTTATGCAGATAAACCCGATGAACCTCAAGGCCCTATACGACTTGATGAAATTGATGCAACTTCAGTTACAATAAGCTGGGATCAGCCTAAGAGAGATGGTGGTGCTCCTGTCAGTAGCTATGTGGTTGAACAACGCGATGCTCATCGTCCAGGATGGGTGCCTGTGTCTGGATCAGTTAGCAGACCAACATTTAAGTTTGACAGATTGACAGAGGGCAATGAATATGTGTTCCGTGTTGCAGCAACTAATCGCTATGGCACTGGAGAATACTTGCAGTCAGAAACTGTATTGTGCAAGAGCTTCAAATGTAAGAAAAAAACATTTAAAATAAATATACTTTGTATAAATATATATTGCACAGCTCTACATAGTGCAGAATTACATGATCACTATGTTAATTTGTTACAGCTATTCCGGGGCCACCTGGCAGACCAATTGTCTTCGATGTCTCACGTGATGGCATGACTGTTGCCTGGGAGCCACCAGATGAGGATGGAGGATTAGAGGTGTCTGGCTATATTATTGAACGCAAGGAGGTCAGAGCTGATAGGTGGATTCGTGCCAACAAAAATCCAGTGACAATGACAAGATACAGGTCCACTGGTTTGATTGAAGGCTTGGAATATGAGCACAGAGTGACGGCCATCAATGCTCGTGGTGTTGGCAAACCTAGCCTTCTTTCTAAACCAGCAGTAGCAACTGATCCAGTTGGTAAGTAAAGCTTTACTATAAATGCATTTGATAGATTTTAGTGAAATTAATTGATACCATTAGCAGTAATTTAACAATTGTTTTTACCCTACAGATCCACCTGGATCACCTCAAAACCCAAGAATCACAGATACCACAAAATCTTCTGTGTCTTTGACCTGGAGTCCTCCAGATGAAGAGGGTGGCTCAAAGGTTTCAGGCTATTTAATTGAGATGCAAAAGGTTGGTTCAGTAACCTGGATAAAGTGCAACACCACACCATCTCTGATCTGTGAATATACTTTGACACAAATGCCACAAGGGGAGCAATTCAAATTCCGTGTCATGGCTTGCAATGCTGGTGGACCAGGTGAACCAGCTGAAGTACCAGGAGTTGTGACTATAACAGAGATGCTTGGTAAGGTCTCTTCTGGTCCTCATTATTAGTTCTTCGTACTTATTCACATGTGTGTAAAAATGTTTCATAGATTATTAATAAATGTTGTCTTTTTAGATCCTCCAAGTTATGACCTTGAGGCAAAGTACAAAGACGTTCTTGTAGTCAGATCAGGAGGAGTCATCAAACTTTCTGTGCCTATCAAAGGCAAACCTACTCCTACCTGCAAATGGACCAAAGATGGATCAGAGGTGACTAATCGTGCAATGCTTGCCTCCAATGAAGACATAAATGAGCTTGTAATTAAAGAGGCTGAAAGGTCTGATTCAGGCATTTACAATCTCCAACTGGAAAACAAGTGTGGCAAAAAGACGGTATCCATCAAGGTTAAGGTAATTGGCCGTTCATCTGCACCTGAAGGCCCTCTCCGAATCGATGACATTCAAGCACATTCTGTAAGACTTGGTTGGACACCTCCAGCAGATAATGGTGGTTCAGAAATCGTTGGCTACATTGTGGAGAGACGAGAAGCTACAAAAGCAGCTTGGTACACTGTTGACTCTCGGGTCATTGATACGTCTTTTGTAGTTAAAGGATTACAAGAAAATGTTGAATACCACTTTAAGGTGACTGCAGAGAACCAGTTTGGAATCAGCAACTCCTTGAAATCTGAGGGAACAATTGTACCAAAGACTCCAATCTGTAAGTGTTTATCATTCTGCCTATTACTAGGCATCACATAATTGTTAAACAACATAATAAGCCTTCCCTTTTATCTCCATTGCTAATTCACTAGGTGTACCAGAGGCTTCAGGTACTCCACCAGAGATCATGGATGTTACTAAGAGTTCTGCTGCTTTGGCTTGGACTAAACCCAAAGATGATGGTGGATCTCGCATTATTGGTTACTTCATTGAGTACAAAGAAGTGTCATCTGATAAGTGGATTCGTCATGAGAAAATGATTACCTTAACAATGTACACCCTCAGTGGACTCACCACTGATGCTGAGTATCAGTTCCGTGTTATTGTTGTAAATGCCATTGGAGAGAGTGAACCAGGACCTGCATCGGATTCAGTAGTATGCAAAGATCCATTTGGTATGACCCACTTCTGACAACTTGTCAACCAACTGCTTCATTTGTGCACAATTGTTGCTTATTAAATCTTACTTTGGTTTTTAAAAAAAATTATTGCACTCTTTTTTAGATAAACCAAGTCAGCCAGGAGAAATTGACACCGTGACTGTAACAAAAGACTACATTACAATTCACTGGGAAGCTCCAGAGTGTGATGGTGGAAAACCAGTCCTTGGTTACTGGATTGAATACAGAAAGTCTGGAGAGAGCGCCTGGAAGAAATGCAATAAAGAGCGCACAAAGGACAAAGAATATACTCAGGGGGCTTTACAAGAGGCAACTGAATATGAATTCCGTGTATTTGCTGAAAATGAAACCGGAATCAGTAGGCCACGCAGAACAGCAACTGGCATTAAAACTAAACTGGGTGGTAAGTACAGTTAAAATCATATTTTCATTCGTCAATATAATCACAGTAGCCAGTCTTTTTCCAAAGGCAGTCATTTTCTTTAACTAAAATCTAGTAATAGGTTTAACCACAACCTTGCCTCCTTTTTTAGTTGGATCTCAACCAGGTCTTAGGAAAGAGATGGATGAAGTGACTGCCAAACTTGGACAGACAGCAACTCTCAAATGCCAGATTATTGGAAGACCTGTTCCAGAAATAAAATGGTACAAGGGTGGAAAGGAAATCATGGAAGGCAACAAATATGCTGCAACATCTGATGGCCGCAACCATACACTGACCATTTCAACAGATCAACAAGAAGATGAGGGTCTGTACACATGCAAGGCTGTAAATGAAGCCGGTGAATGTGAGACCAGTGGAACTCTAGTCCTTGAAGCAGCACCACAGTTCCCAGTGCCACTGAAAGACAAATACTTTGCAACATGTGGCAGCACGGTGCGCATTCATGTTGTTTACATTGGTCGACCTCAGCCTAAGATCATGTGGCTTTATGGTGCCAAAACCTTGGAGCCCTCTGAAAATATCATTATTGAAAACACAGAGTATTACACTCATTTGATTCTTAAGAACGTACAGCGCAGAGTACATGGAGGAAAATACAGAATCAGAATCAACAACCACTTTGGCTCTGCAGATACAGTGACTCAAGTTGAAATCTTAGGTACTTGCTTACAATTTTTTTCACAGTTCAGCAAACAATTAAACTCAACCAAAACTCTCAAGTGGTAGTAGGGGAAAAATGTAAATAACATTTATTTTTTGTGTGCTTTCAGATAAACCTGCTGTGCCAGAAGGTCCACTTGTTCTTGATGCTTTATTGAAGAATTCAGTGATCATTAGCTGGAAAGCACCCAAGGATGATGGAGGATCTATGATCACTAATTATATTGTAGAAAAGCGTGAAGACAAGGAGGATGCAAAGTGGGAACTTGTATCATCATCCATCACAGGCACTTCATGCAGAATTCCAAACCTTGTTGAAAATGAGGGGTACTTCTTCCGGGTTTCAGCACAAAATCGTTATGGCAATAGTGACTTACTTGAGACTCCTTCTGCAATCCTCATCAAGAGTCAGCTAGGTAAGTAGTGAAAAAAAGTAAAGAAGTAACCACAATTTGCCAAGACATTTTTGCTTAATTTAATGCTTATGTTTTACAGAGAGGCCAGGAGCTCCATTCAAACCAGTGGTCTCTGGACTGACCAAAAGCTCCTGTGTTGTTTCTTGGAAACCGCCCCTCATTGATGGAGGCTCTAAAATTAAGAACTACTGCCTTGAAAAGCAAGATAAAAAGAAGGGTGAATGGACTGTGGTTACAACAGATGAAATCCATCAGACTGTTTATTCTGTGAAGGGTCTAACCGAAGGTGTAATGTATGAATTCCGGGTGAAATGCGAAAACCTTGGGGGAGAAAGTGAGTACAGCGAAGTGTCTGACCCTGTCATTCCTAAGACCGATATTGATATACAGGCTCCTGCCTTTAAGGAAGACCTCAGAAATATGAGTGTGAAATTCAAAAGCAATGCTACATTTGTCTGCAAGATAACAGGGCAACCCAAGCCTGTAATAAAATGGTTCAAGCGTGGTAAAGAAATTCAGGCTGATGGCACAAAAATCAAGATCCAAGAATTTAAGGGTGGCTACCATCAGCTTGTTATTGCTGACTGTGAGGCAGAAGACTCAACTGTATATCAGATCAGAGCAACAAACCAGGGTGGATCTATTTCTGCTACCGTTTCTTTAGATGTTGAAGGTAAGGTTCCAAAACTGTTAAATTCTGTATTTGTAAAAAACTTTGTCTTGTTTAAAGTAAATTACAGAGTTTCAACATGAGTTCATCTGTTTTTCAGTCCCTGCTAAGATTCACCTACCCAAGAATCTGCAAGGAAAGGAGGCTATCCCTGCCCTTCGTGGTGAAATAGTAAACATCAAGATTCCATTCAGTGGAAAACCAGATCCAGTTATCACCTGGCAAAAAGGACAAGACCTCATTGATAACAATGGACACTATCAAGTCATTGTCACAAGATCATTTACATCTCTTGTATTCCTAAATGGAGTTGAACGGAATGATGCTGGTTTCTATATAGTATGCGCCAAAAACAGATTTGGAATTGACCAACAAACAGTTGAGCTTGATGTTGCAGATGTACCTGATCCACCACGTGGCATCAAAGCCAGTGATGTTTCTAGAGATTCGGTAACACTTAACTGGGTGGCACCTGCCAATGATGGCGGCAGTAGAGTCACAAACTATATTATAGAAAAGTGTGCCACCACTGCAGAAAGGTGGATTCGTGTTGGCCAGTCTCGTGACACCCACTACACTGTTGTCAATCTGTTTGGAAAGACAAGTTATCAATTCCGTGTCATAGCTGAAAGCAGATTTGGTCAGAGTGCACCATCTGAGTCAAGTGGACCTGTTGTGACAAAGGAAGACAAGTCAAGAATGCTTAACTATGATGAAGAAGTAGATGACACCAGGCCTGTTTCCAAGAGCAAAGCTCCTCATTCAGAAGCTACAAATCTTCACAACAAGTACATGATTGCTGAAGAGCTTGGTCGTGGACAGTTCAGTATTGTACACAGGTGTGTTGATATCAGCTCTGAGAAGACTTACATGGCCAAATTTGTCAAAGTAAGAGGTGCAGATCAGGCACTTGTGAAGAAAGAAATTGCAACATTGAACTTGGCTCGCCACAAGAACTTCTTATTACTACGCGAGTCATTTGACAGCCCTGAAGAGTTGGTCATGATTTATGAGTTCATCTCTGGTGTTGACATATTCGAGCGTCTTGGTACAGCTGACTTTGAGCTCAATGAGCGTACAATTGTTACCTATATCAGACAAGTGTGTGAAGCTCTTGAATTCCTTCACAGCAAAAGCTATGGTCACTTTGATATCAGGCCTGAAAATGTAGTGTATACCACAAGAAAAGGACATAACGTGAAGATTATTGAGCTTGGACAAGCAAGACACCTTACACCTGGGGAGCAAATCAAAATTCAGTTTACCACTGCTGAGTTTGCAGCACCAGAAATACATCAAAATGAGTTGGTTAGCACTGTAACCGATATGTGGTCCGTGGGTGTCCTTGTGTATGTACTTCTCAGTGGACTTAATCCATTCAGTGCTGAAACACATCAGCAAATAATTGAGAGCATTTCAAATGCAGAGTACAGTTTTGATGATGAAGCCTTTAAGGATGTAAGTGTTGAGGCACTAGACTTTGTGGACCGTCTACTTACCAAAGAGCGTAAACATCGTATGACTGCTGCTGAGGCTTTGAATCATCCTTGGCTGACAATGAACACAGAACAGCTAAACACGAAGTCCATCAAGATTACACGTCACAAGCGATATTACCAAGCCATGGCGAAGAAAGAATGGAACACCGTTGTCTCATCTGCTCGTGTTGCCAGTGGTGGTTCTATCAGAAGTCAACGAGGAGTAACGGTTGCTAAAGTTAAGATTGCACCATTTGAACATGGTCCAGTTGCAGGACAAATTAAACACAGTCTTGCAGATGAAGGTGATGATATTAAGTTCATCTGCAACATTGACAATTATGATAACAGTACTGAAGTAACATGGTACTGTGGAGTAAGACAATTAGAAGAAAGTTCTAAATACGAAATTACTTATGAGGACGGCCTTGCTACCATAACTATCAAGGGAATCACCCGACCAGATGATGGAACATACAGATGTAAAGTTGTCAATGAGTATGGTGAGGACAGTGCCTATGCAGAGCTTTTTGTAAGAGGGGTAAGATCCTATCGTGAGTTCTTCACTACACGTGTGGTAAAGAAAGTCAAACGCAGAGTGGACACAACAAGATTACTCCAAAGACCTCCTGAATTTACTTTGCCTTTGTGCAACCGCACAGCTTACATTGGAGAGAACGTACGCTTCGGTGTCACCATCACAGTGCATCCCGAACCTCGTGTACTGTGGTTAAAAACTGGTCAAAAGATTGTACCAGGAGATGATGACAAGAAATATACTTTCATCACTGACAAGGGCCTGTATCAGTTAATCATTCATAATCTTGATCCAGATGATGCTGCAGAATACACTGTGGTGGCAAGGAATAGATTTGGTGAAGACAGCTGCAAGGCTCGTCTAACAGTGGTTCCTCGCCCTGCTCCTGCTGATAACACCCTGAGACCCATGTTCAAACGTCTTCTTGCTAATTTGGAATGCAAAGAAGGACAGAGTGTACGTTTTGAAATGCGAGTGTCAGGGCATCCTTCATTGAAATGGGAGAAAGATGGCATGCCTTTGGCATTTGGTCCACAAATTGAAATTGTCCATGAAGGCTTAGATTATTATGTCTTGCACATAAAAGATACTCTTCCAGAGGATTCTGGCACATACCGAGTCATTGCAACTAATTCAGCTGGGTCTGCAAGTTGCCAATCCACCCTCAAAGTTGAACGTGTGACACGCGTAAGGAAGGAATTTGAGAGCGTGGAGGATAAGAGGAAAAAACAAGAACAGCAAGAGATTGATAAGAAAGTAAGACTAACTCAGATTCTTGCTGGTGCGGATGTTACCCCACTTACTCCAGTTGCACAGCAAGCCATAAGAGAAGCTGCAACCATGTTCAAGCCAGCAATCACTACCAAGAAAGTGAAAAGTGAAGCTGAGGAAGCCAAAGAGAAAGAGGAGAAAAGGAAGAGAGCTGAGGAAAAAAGGTTACGAATGCCATATGATGTTCCTCCACCACGTGTTGTTGGTCCTACTGCTCTTGAGGAGGATATGGAAATCAAGCACTTTGTACCATTTTCTGATATGAAGTGGTACAAGAAGCTTCGTGACCAATATGAGTTCCCAGAGCCAATCGAAAAATTTCCCCAGAAAAGACTCAAACGTATCCGGCTGTCAAGGTGGGATCAGTTCTATGAAGTACCCATGCCAAGAATTAAAGACCAATACAAGCCCAGATGGCATATTCCAGTTTCACAGGATGATCTTGAGACTGTAAGACCAGCAAGACATCGCACACCTTCTCCAGAAATGGAGTATTACTACAGAATGAGGAGACGTTCTCTTGGAGATCTTTCTGATGAGGAACTGCTTCTTCCAGTTAAGGATTACCTGTCAATGAAGAGAACAGAAGAGGAAAGGCTTAAACTTGAGGATGAACTTGCGTTGGGCTACTCTGCTTCCCCACCAAGTCTGAGCCCTGTACGCTTTGAACTCTCTGCACTACAGCATCCATCGCCAAAGAGAGTTGTATATGATGGTGAGAAGAAAAAAGGGGAAGTTCCAACATATGACTCTTATCGTATTCCCTCGAAATACGAGGCAGGTCCAAGCTATATCGACTTGCGTCAACGCCATGATAAGACGACATACAGACCTCCAAGAGAAAAGCAAAGATTATATGAAGAAAAAGAGGATCATGAACTGCTTAGATCAGTAACTACCACCACAAGATTAACATCCTATAAGACCCAACTACAGCAGATAGAGTTTGAGGAAAAAACAAAGGTGAAAAGAAAAGAGAAAACAAAAGTTTCTGTATCTGCATCAAGCGAGGCAGCAGCAACTGATATTTCTACATCATTTTCTTCTGGCTATGTCAGAGTGACTCATCCTAAATCTGAGAAACTTTCTGCAGCTGTGACTGAAAAAGAAGTGGTAAGAACATATTCACCGGAAAAACCACGCCCACGTTCCCCCAGCCTCGATTCATTTGAAAAGGCAGCCACTACACAAGACCTCTCAACAAAGGTTGATTATATGTCAAGGTATGAGTCAAAAAAGAAAGCATTAAAAACTGAGAGGAAGTTTGAAGTTGTGACCCAGGAGCCTTTCAGCCTTGACCATGCTCCCAGAGTGACTGTAAGAATGCGCTCACACCGTGTGCCAGTTGGTCAAAACACCAAATTTACCCTAAATGTTCAATCTAAGCCAGATGCACAGATTAAATGGTACCACAATGGGCTGCAGATTGAAGAAAGCAGAAAGTACCGCATGTTTAACATGAGTGGTGTTTTGTCTCTTCAAATCATTGATTGTCAGGAAGAGGACAGTGGCACCTATCGTGTTGTTTGCACAAATGCAAAGGGAGAGGCCTCTGACTATGCCACTCTAGATGTTGCTGAAGGCGTGTTCTCTGCATTTGCCTCACAGCGCAAAGATGAGGAACCACCATCACCCTTTGTCCCAGAGATGACAAAAACCGATGTTTATCACGTTTCCACAACCAAAGCAGCAACCACATCAGAAGCTGCAGTATCAGAAAAAGTTGCAGTATCTGAAACTAAAAGTAAGACCATGGAGACTGTCGTTAAGGAGGAGTATGCAACATCTGAGGTCAAGCTTGAAGCTATGGAAGTGACCACAGTTAAGAAAGTTGTGGTTGAGAAAACATCTTCAACTGCACTTGAAGCTACAAAAATGACAACGGTAGAGGAAAAGGTGGTTGAGAAAAAGAAGTCTACTTTTCCAGCTTCAATTCTAACTAAACCACAATCACTCACAGTATCAGAGGGGGAATCAGTCAAATTCACATGTGATGTTAATGGAGATCCTGCACCCACTGTAACATGGCTACGAGAAGCGCAAGTAATTGTGTCGTCTCATCGTCACCATATTACCTCAGTGGAATATAAATCTACTTTCGAGATTACCCAAGTTGAAACTTCAGATGGAGGTAATTACACTGTAGTGGTAGAGAATGCTGAAGGTAAACAGGAGGCACAGTTCAGTCTGACTGTTCGTAAACCAACACCTGTACAAAAAGTTGTCGCTTCACCTCCAAGAGTAAAGTCTCCAGAGTCTCCTCGTATAAAATCACCGATGGGAATTAGGTCTCCACTGAGAATGAAATCACCTGAGCCAATCAAATCTCCGCCGAGAGTAAAGTCTCCACCCACACCAAAATCACCTACATCCAAACCAGTTTTCTCATCAGAACTGAAAGACATATCAGCTTCCGCAGATTCTATTATAAAACTTACAGTGACAATGACTGGTGAACCTAAACCAGTGATCTCCTGGATGAAGGATGGAAAGGTATGTGCAAGTTTTTTTCCTTTATCGACACATTTCTGTAATCAAATAGATGAATGAATTAAATTCTAACAATTTTCAAAATTCTCACAGATACTCTCTCAGGGAGGAAAATATGAAATCTATGAAGAACATGGTTCAGCACATCTCGAAATCTATGAATCGGATGCCGCTGATAGTGGAGTGTACACATGTACAGCCAAAAACACTGCTGGATCAGTTACTACAAAATGCACCGTTACCATTAAAGGTTTTAAAAATGTTCTTTAAAATACTTTTTATTTGTAATAGGTATAATTGTGTGCAATTTTGCATGTCCTAATGTGTTTTGGAAGTCATTTTTAGTAACCACTCTTTGTCTCACTACAGCAAAAACCTCAGCAGTTGCATTGCAAAGAAAAACTGAACTGACTGAGCAAATAATGAAAAAAGACATCGCCTATGAGGAAGTACAGTCTTATAAAGAAATCAAAGCATCAAAAACCCAAGTGAAAATGGGTGAAGGTCAGACTGTCACACTACGAGCGGGCATCCCAGGGGCATCTGATGTGAAGTGGATCCTGAATGGAATTCAGCTATCAAATTCGGAAAACTACAGATATGGCGTGTCAGGCACTGATCACACATTGACAATTAAAAGTGTCAGCCACCGCGACCAGGGAATTCTCACATGTGAGGCCAGAACTGAGCATGGTGTGGTCAGGTGCCAGTTCGACATAACCATCAGTGAAATGTGTTCTGCACCAAATTTCCTTGTGCAACCACACTCCCAAAATGTTAATGAGGGACAAAATGTCACATTCTCATGTGAACTCACTGGCGAACCTACTGACATTGAGTGGCTCAAGGATAACACACTGGTGAGTAGCTTGACTTATGAAAACATATTGGGATTTTTTGTTTGAAATGTTTTTCATTTAACCGCTCTTTTCATTCTCGTGTCCTTTAACGCTTACAGGTAACAGTTACATCAAACATAAAACTAAGCCGATCTAAGAGTGTCTACAAACTTGAGATTCACAATGCTGCCATCGAAGACAGTGGAAAATATACAATCATAGCAAAGAACAAATATGGACAGTGCTCTGCAACAGTATCACTGAATGTGCTTAGTAAGTTGTTTTTGTGATCTCTTCCTAAGAATGAGCTAACACTCTTACAATAACAACCTCATTGATGTGTTTTTGATACATTCCTGAGAATAACTTAACCTTGTTACAGAGGTTATTAGCTATTTCTACCATGTCCTGTTAAATAAAACTACATAAAAGGCATGATAATACATGTCCAGAATATAAATTGATGTAAAGAATATAAATTGATGCTCACCAGTCAAACTAACAAAACCTAAACATTCACACTCCCATACTACGAATGCTCATGTTCTCGTTTGGCATTTGATTCTTGTCTTGATTTGAATCTTGACTTTTTGACTATTTGAATTCTGAAAGCTGCATGTTGAACCTTCTCCCAAGGTATATGGTAACAAAGCATCATGTGTGTGAACACAGTTTTATGGTATAAATAAATTAACATCATGTATATTAATATGTATCAAAATTATTTAGATGTAATAATTTAAAAGATAAATAAGGCGGGGCGCATGATCTCTGAAAGCCAATAGGCTTGTTCGACTTCATGTGGCGCTGCAAGAACCGATAGCCGGATGACGTCAAAGTACCGCAAAAATGATTAGAAAAATAATATGAAGTCTAATTTCGTCTTGCTCTGGCGGTACTTTGAAATCATCCGGCTGTCGGTTCTTGTGGTGTTGCATGAAGTCGAACAAGCCTATAGTTGACATTTGAAATCACCTAAACAAACACGCCCCTACCCCAATAGAATCTGGACCTTCTTTTAATAGATCCGCCCCACACATACGCAACCCAGGCAACGATGTTGGTTAGTATACACGCCCCTTACTGCTGATTGGCTACAAGTGTGTTTTGATAGTCGACCCGACTCCCTTTTCCAAAGTGTTTTTCAAAAATCATGCACCCCGCCTTTTATCAAGAATACGGTTGCTGAGTTCGGGAATTTTGGAAATATTCCAAGTTGGAAACTTACAGAAAATTATTTGTATATTTTGGGTCATTTATCCAAACTATATTACATACAAACATTAGCTTCCTCAAGATCTGACTCATCTTCATCCATGTTCACCATATATATTTCTATGTAATTTCCAGGGAAAGTTTCCAAAATTCCCAGAATTTTTCAACCCTTATCGAATATAGTAAAATAAAAAATATTCAAGTCTGTATTCTATGTTTAACCTTAAAAAATGTATGTTCCTTAAAGGTAAAATCTACATGTCTGTTTCAACTTAGGGGCTTATCACACCAAACGCGTTTAAAACGCTTGGAAACGCAAGGCACGACGCATTGCATTTAAAAAAGGGAGTGCGATGCTGCTTTTTATATTGCTAGGCAACCATCGAGTCGGCTGTTTTGTCAATCAAATATTGAAGCGTGAGCGCTGTTTTGTTGTTAACTGTCATATTAGCAGAAACTTTAAAAAGAGGACGCTTTGAAGTCCGGTTCTTTGAACTTCCCTCACCACAACGTAAGCCCAGCCTCTTCCCTCATTCGATTGGACAATGGAAAGACGCGAATGACATCGGCTGCTTTTTCGCTCTCAGTGCTCCTTCAAAAACGCGTGCTGTGACCGGCGGAAAAAAACGCAAGATGTTCGGCGCGTATAAACAGCGCGCATACACTCACTGCCCATAGAATATCATTCAAAAAAGGTGCCTGCAACTGCCATAAACGCGTTTGGTGTGATTTGCCCCTTAAAGAGCTAATGATTACCATAAATGCTACAACAGAATTTGCATTCACTCCATTGATGGCAATGGAGAACAGTTGCACAAGTTAAATTGCCTGCTGTACCTGTTTATGAAAGTAGTTGTTTCAATGATGGTCATTTACTGTGCTCTCACAGCTCTGGTTGAGGAACCTGCCAAAATGGTAATTATGGAGAGAAGCTCTGATGCTACCAGCATCCAAGGCAGCTTATCTGCCAAGCATGCCATTTCAAAAATGCAAGAGACATCCTTCAGCAGCGGCAGCATGTCTGCGGTTAAATTTGAGAGCATGTCAGCATCTAGCATGTCCTCCATGTCGTCTGAAGCGAGAGCATCTATGAGCTCTAGCAGTATGATGGCAATGAGTTCCAGCAGTATGATGGCAATGTCCAGTCACTCGCATGTTGAGGGGTCATCCATCAGAGCAATTACTCGTGGCCTCAAAGGTGAGATGGGCACTCACTCATTGCATCTTTGCATCAAGCACTTAAAGCGCACAGTTAACGAACATGTTAGAGCTTTAACGTTAGTAAAACCATCTTTTTTCTGTCTTGAACAGGTATACCACCAAAGATAGAAGCCGCCCCTGAGAATATCAGCATCGAGTCCGGAAAGGTCCTGACTGTAGCATGTGCTTTTATCGGAGACCCAACTCCTTCCATAGAATGGATACATTCAGGAAAGACACTGTCCGGCAAGGAGGGGAGCGGAAGGTTCCGGATCGAAAATTCTGAAGATCTCACCACTCTTGTTATAAGTAGCGTGAAAGAGACTGATGCTGGAGCATACACCTTAAAACTGTCTAATGAGTTCGGATCAGATACCACCACTGTTAATGTCCGCATTCGATCTATGTAAAAAAATTATATAATAGTAATTCAACCCTCACCCCATTTCCCTCATTCAGTACCTTTCTATTTATAGAATGAGAAAAAAAAGAAACTCTTCTAGATGTCTGTTCTTGTAAATATGAACTATTTTTATACCAAACTTGACTTAAATTTTTGCCAAACTAGACTAAAGTCTAAAGTTGTTATAAAATGTGCCATATTGGATGATTATGACCAGAGGTTCTGCAACATTTTGTGACATGTACATAATGTATATAGCCGAATTTACCGGTTATGGAAAATGTATGCATTGTTATTTATGACAAACAAATGGAACTAAATGTTTAACAGGAGAAAGTTTCGCACGAAACGAATACCCTGTTAAACCTGAAACGAAACGAAACTATGTGCCTCAACAGTAAGTTGAAGTCTTAAGTTTGCCTCAACAGGTAGAGAGGCTCCCTGTTGAAGTTTGACTAAAATCAGCGAGACAAAGTTATGCACTGTGCATTTGTGCGTGCAGCAATGCAGCACACAAGAATTTAAGACCTGAACGTAAGACCTTGAATGTTGTTTGCATCCTACCCTCATGTAAGCAACATGACTAGGCCTTGTGCTCAGACTGACAAAGTCATACCGCCATTTTGATGACACGCTCAATGTGCAAGCGGCCTGCACAATGAGCTCATGATAACGTTTGTGCGCGGTTTCTGACAAAGGACTGCTTGAATTTTGATTTTATGAAGTAACATCACCTGGCCATTTAATGAAAATCGATTCGAGTACTTCTCGGGCAGAAGCCGTGCCAACTCTTGGAGGATTGCTAGGTTATATTTTGTGTGTTTGTGTGTGTGTTAGCATTAGAATCTCGGTTTGTCAGTAGTCAGGGTATTCATCAGGCAATGTACCGCAGAGCCTTCACGTGCTATGCAAAGAAAAGAAAAATATGTATGAATGTAATACCCTGCACATTGAATTATTAGAAATAATTGATGTAGTATTACCCATATATTCAGCCTCCTTGAGTTTAATGAATTATTGTTTTAATAAAGCATGTTTTCAGCACCATAAAATGTTTGTGTGATTGAAATTATTTCTTATTGTATACATAAATATTACATTTTGCATATTAGATGCAAAAATGGACTGAAAGACGTAAAAAATTATGCTGGCATTAAATATGTCCGATGAACTAGGCTGCGGTTTATTTTAATATTTCATAATTAAATTCTAATCAAACCTGAAAATAGGGATGGGACAGTATGAAAATTTCATATCATGATTATAGTGACCAAAGTTATCACGGTTATCAATATTATCATGGTTTTGTTAAAATGAGATGGAAATGTTAAAAAAAAGCTGATACACACACTGAAAACATTTGAACAAGTTTTATTTTTGAAAATATCAATTTAATATTTCATGTCATTGAAATTATTTCTGTGGTAAAAATAAATAAATCTGTCTAATAAGTTTACCGTGAATAAATACAATACATTATCCCTTTGTTGCATGTGCGCACCTGCGTCAAACTGATTCTGGTTGGACAGGATTTACCGCAAGTTTTTAAAATCACAAAAATCAGACACGGTTGTAATGATAATTAAATTTTAAACGATAATACTAACCGGCTGGATATTTTATCGTGGTTAATCTTGAAACCGGTAATCGTCCCATCCCTACCTGACAAACTATATATCATTGTAAAGTGTCTAGAAAATATATCCGACCAGTATTTTGTATAAATTAAATTAAGTAGGAACAGTAATTTATAAATTTTGAAAATGGTATGCATAATAAAAATCATAACGGGAGATATGCATCACATAAGGTCAATGCATTATTTATTCAAACTTTGATCATTTGACCTAAAAGGAATAGTTCACCGAAAAATGAAAATTCTGTCATCATCTACTCAACTCTTTTGTTGTTACAAACCCATATAAATTTGAAGGGAAGATATGTACCCCATTCACATCCATAGTAGCAAAAAGGAATACTATGAAAGTAAATTGGGTCCAAGAACGGCTTGATTACAAACATTTCTCAAAATATCTTCCTTTGTGTTTATCAGAACAAAGAAATATATACGGGTTTGTAACAACATGAGAGTGAGTAAATAAAGACAGAAATTTTATTTTTGGGTGAACTACCCCTTTAAGAAATCAGCATTAGATAATTGGTGTCCCCTAGTGGTCTTAGGTGGTGCAGCAACTAAAAGTTTCACAGCAACTTCAGACTTGTGGCTTTGCATTTATATATATATATATATATATATATATATATATATATATATATATATATATATATATATATATATATATATATATATATATATATATATTTGTTGAAACATATATTTTATGTATTCTATAATTTTTTGTAAATACATTTCTAAATATAAAAAACAAAAAACATCATACATTTTCATAATTATTTTTTACATGATTTTTTTCAGCAATATTCCGACTCTTAAAAAAAATAATTAGGTGCGTACTGCAAAATATTCATGAATTATTATATATTATTTTAGTTAAATGTGGAAAACTAGTTTATGCAATATGGAATTTTAGCCTAAAAGCATTAACACATACGAAATGAATTGACGTTCACAATGATAACACAAGATTAGACCGTTTTGTGATGACTGAATAACTGCCAGTGCCACGTTAAAACACAACAAATTGATCATTTACATAAAACGACACACACGTGTAAACCAAATGCACACCCCAAAGAAAACAAAGTTTCTAGATGAAACCTGAGTAGTGGGCGGCAATGCCGCGTCAGCTCATCTGCCCAGCCTCCGACGCCACGCCGACAGATGTGCAAGATGTCCCAGCGCTCAACTTTTTACGTTTGTTTTATTTTATGTTTGCAAACACTGAGTACATTCATTTGTGTCGTTCGTGCAAACGAATCAAATGACGAAATTAAAATCGAGGTCACGTTTGTACCTGAAAACTGCACGCAGAAAGCCAAAAGAGGGGACATGTTGAACGCGCATTATGATGGGTATCTTGCCAAGGATGGATCGAAGTTTTACTGCAGGTATGCACGCTTTTACTAACGAACTTTTGACTTATAAAGTGAATCGTATGTATCTCTGTGTGTAAGTTATACGACTTCTCATAAAGATAACGATATAAACTCAAGACCCATAACACGAAGGACGACAACTATATAGCGATTTTTCCCCAGCTGATCCCACGTGAAACAACTTCGTAGTATACTTTAGTATTTACTGTAGTAAACTACGTAGTCAAACTCCTTGATAGTGTTAAACCTTACCAAAGTATGCAACAGTATTTACTACTATTAATTAATTCACAAGTAAATACAACAAAACACTACTACATAACATGGTAGTAATAACTATAATATACTACCGTGTTCATTTTGAATTTACCATACTGTACCATATTATCATAATATAGGATAAACGCTAAAACATTTAACAGCCAATCAAAATCTTCAATCAGGCACTTGGAATTTAAAGGGCCAGCGCATTTGAAATCTGAAACTCGACTTTAGAATAAACATAATGTTATATTTGGTTCGTGTGGACGCTATATTATCTATAGCATACCGTCTCTTGGTGTTTATGGGCCTTAACGCTGTGTATTCGTTTCCATTTTCTATAGTCGTTCCACAAAAACTGGCCACCCACACTGGTTTGTGTTGGGCGTTGGATCGGTTATTAAAGGTCTCGATTTAGGACTGAAGGACATGTGTCCTGGTGAGAAGCGAAAAATCACGATTCCCCCTTCTTTGGCGTACGGCGCACAAGGCAAAGGTAAGTCTTGCCTCCTCAAACATGTAAAGTAGGGTTGGGTCGCTCCTTACACGCGGTGGCGCTGTTTTTATCTTTAAGCCCTGCTGAAACAACAATAAAAACCATCAGATACATTTATTTGTAGTTATTGATTATAATGGGAATTGTACTTGTTTTAATCAAAACTATAATGGGTATAAATGACTGGATTTTGCATAGAAAGCTAAAGGAACAGTGGAAAGTTTCCGAGTCATCATTATTCCCAACCGACAGAGGGCGCCATTGACACTCGCGTATGTAAAGTTGGAGAAATATCCACTTCAGACTTTAAAGCATGGCACTTTGCATAGAAATTAAGTGTTGAATCAAATGTTAATTTAAGCAATCTTAACTGCTTCAAAATACATGACATTAACAAAATCGTTGATCATTTATATTTACTATAGAAATAAAAACAATATTGTGTAACACACAACAAGGCCTTTACAGTGTATGCACACAAATAAATACTTGTATTCAGGTTTCAGAATAAGCACTTGGTCACTTGTATTACATGTTGTCTTACACCCATTTGTTGATGGAATGCCTTCTGGTGGACCGGAACCGAGAGTACCCCCTTAAATCCACACTATATAAAGAAATTTTGTAATGTGTTAATGGTAAACATCTGATGGTTCTTAATGGTATTTGTGACAGAAATCATTAAAATTTCAGTTGTTTTTTCAGCAGGGTTGTCCAATAACAAAAATATATTGTTTTAAATAAATACAATAATAAACTTATTTTAAACTTAATAAAATTAAAGGATTAGTCTATTTTCTTTGAAAAAAAAAGTTGATAAGAAATTATGTTTTTTTTGAGGAAAACATTCTAGGATTTTTCTCATTTTAATGGACTTTAATGGACCCCAACACGTTACAGTTTTAATGCAGTTTAAAATTGCAGTTTTAAAGGACTCGAAACGATCCCAAACGAGGCATAAGGGTCTTATCTAGCGAAACGATTGTCATTTTTGACAAGAAAAATAAAAAATATTCACTTTTAAACCACAACTTCTCGTCTATCTCTGGTCCTGTGACGGCCCAGCGCGACCAAGTAATTGCATAATTGCATAAGGTCACGTGTTACATATATGAAACGCACATTTGCGGACCATTTAAAACAATAAACCGACACAAAGACTTTTATAAGTATCATTCGACATACAACAACTGGTGTGTCACACAACCGGAGGAAGACGAGAAGTTGTGGTTTAAAAGTGGATTTTTTATAGCCAAAAACGACAATCGTTTCGCTAGATAAGACCTTTATGCCTCGTTTGGGATCGTTTAGAGTCCTTTGAAACTGCATTAAAACTGTTAAGTGTTGGGGTCTATTTAAATGAGAAAAATCCTGGAATGTTTTCCTCAAAAAGCATAATTTCTTCTCGACTGAACAAAGAAAGACATCAACAATTTGGATGTTATGGCGGTGAGTAAATTATCTTTTTTAAAGTGTTAATAAGTGTTTTCCTCCATTTTCATTGCAAGAAAATGATTACAGTTATATTTCTGTGACAAAATAGCTCCTGTACCACCAAATGCAACGGTGATCTTTGAGGTGGAGCTTTTGTACATCACCAGAGGACCACGCAGCATAGAAGCCTTCAAAGAAATTGACGTTGACAATGACAAGTTTCTCACGAAAGAGGAGGTAAACCAGATCAAATGATAACATGCATCCTAATAGTTTGAGTTGCAAACATGTTCTGATAAAATAATAATGCTAGATCTGTTTACATCCTAGTTGTAATTTATTTATTTATGGATAATTGGGGTTCTTGATTTACTTTATCATTTTGTATTTACAGATTAAAACATACTTGAAACTGGAAGCAAAGAAGTTGAACACACAGAAAGAGGAATCCTATTTTGATGACGTTGTAGCAGATGTGTTCTATAAGAATGATCACGATGCGGACGGGACCTTATCCATGAACGAGTACAACGTTTATGAGCATGATGAACTATAAAATCTGATAATTGATATCGTAGGAAACACACTTTTATGCAGCTGGTGCACTGAACATTCTCAGAAATATCTTATGGGTGAGGTTAAGGATTCCACTGTAAAGAACACCACTAAATAAACTCTTAATAAAATTGACTCAAATACTTATTTGACTATCTTGCAAAATGCATGCACTTTTGAAAGATATGAAGAGACCCACTATAACATAATGAAGAAAAAATTGCATGTATTGTTTGAAGCCAAAATTTTATCACTATAGAGGTATGCATTGACGTCACTTTTCGGAGCCGGAGCACGCCCTCTTGAGTGGCAAACGTTCAACAAAATGGCTGGTTTTCATAGCGGCTGCTGCGAAAATGCAAGTAAAACTGACTATTATCAGCTTAAATTGAATTTAGTTGGACTTGATAGCAGAGGTGGACAATAATTAGTTACATTAATTACATTTTCCAAGCATTGTGCTTTAATAGGGTGTTTGTATTGGGAAAAAATTTACTTCACTACATTCTGAAGCATAGAATCATACTGTTATTCTTTTATATTGCATATTAAAATGTATTTAGTACCTAATTACATTAAAATTGTGTACTTTTACTTGAGTAAAAATATGTTAATGTACTTAAATATTAAATGTAAAACAAAAACTTTATGAAATGTAATAGAGTAAAAATTATGATAATATGCTTTGGAATGTATGTTTTTCAAAGAAAAACACTGATAAAATACAAATACTTGAAAAAAATACTTTTAAGTTGAAAGTAAAACCTCTACTTGATAGTGACCCTAGCACAGTAATTCTCAAACCCCCCCCAGTGGACCGCCAAAAGATGACCTAAACTAGGCAAGTGTTTATACAATCGTCACATATTTAAGTAGATTTTTAATGCACTTGCGAAACTGTGACATCAGTTCTGTTTTAATAACGTAAAAATGGATCGGTTGGCTAAACCACAGAGGAGTCAAAATAAAAGATCAAGCGTCAACTGAAAGCAGCTAAAATCCACAAATCTATTAGTTTTGAAATGTAATAGTTTTTGTTCATGTGTAAAATCCCTGTAATTTCAGTGATTTTGGACATTAAGGGGAATTTTTTTTTCAGTATTTTATTGTTACCATAGTAACAACCATAGACTTCATATACCCACCACCTCAGTTTTAAACTAATGGCTCTTTGGAATGACATTAATTGGGACCTAGGCTGTTACAGTATGTTTAATTGCATTTTTTTTTGCACAATTTGCAGTTTGTTGTTCATATTAAGCTGCAACTCATTTCACATTTACTTTTTCAGATGAAATAAAATTCATATAATAATTTCTGAACGTAGCATTGCATTTGTTTAAAAAAAATAAGTTTTTGACTTGAAAAAACTTTTTTTTTCAACTTTTTTGTGGGATTCTGTTAGGTGGTCCTCAGAAAAAAATTGGAAGATAAAGTGGTCCTTGGGCTGAAAAAGTTTGAGAAACACTGCCCTAGCAACTTGTCAACCCACCTGTTGTCAGTGGACGTTGGCATGAACGATCAATTTACTTCTCCTTTCGGTGTTTTTTGGCAGTGTGTAAAACGATAGCTCCGAATTCTTGTTAAATCTGTTAGTACAGTCAATCGCACAACAGCTTTTTCCCATTTAGACGCGTTTTCCCCGTGTTTTCACACTGTACACAAATGCTGACGCTCTGTCTTTTGCACTCAGTGGGCGTAACCGCAGTCACGTTCGCCGAAGGTGACGTCACGTGCATAACCTCTACAGCCATGCTAATCTTGCTATAAACATTCAGATCGCTAGGTGGCAGTCTAGTACAGCTGTTTAGTTTTTAAAAACAAGAGGTACATCTAGTCAGCTGTAACTTGCAGACAAATGTGAACAAAGAAAAAAAGGTCTCTAGCCGTCACTGGGGCAGTCCCATTTAGTATAACATGAACTCTTTAGGTACAAAGAAGTATTTTAAAAGTGTGCCGCCCCAGTCACAGCTAGGGACCAATTTTGATAATTTTTCTGACGGTGTAGGTGTAAGACTAATTTTTGGATGCAGTTTGGTGGGAAAAAACTGTGTCATTTGCCCATTTCCTGGCACAGTTTATATAGAGGAACATTGTACGGTGAGAAATGTCAGTGGTAATTATTAAAAACAGCCAAACAACCAGAATTAAGTTAAAAAATGTATAGTTATGTACATTCAATCATGCAAAGACAGTTTTTTTTTTAGCACAGATTCAACTCAAATCTTGGTTTTCCAAACCAAGTGTGTGTAAGACTCCTCTGAGTTCCTAACTCCCTCCACATGCCAAAAGTGACGTAAACCATGTATGTGCCAAGACTCCAGACAATAAAGACAGAGGGGTTTGAAGACATTAAAATGTAGCAAAAGTTTTACTTTCAGTGTAAATTGTATATCTTCATTAAGTTTGTCAAACAAATCAAATTAATCATTTTGTCTTATATCTGTGAAAGGTAAACGTCTTTACATTTTGGCTATTTTAGGACTCCTTTATCTTTTCAAGTTTTGAAGTTAGGCTTTGATGAGCAGATGTCCGTCCCTAAGGCATAGTGATTACAGGTCAACTAGAGAGAGTATTGTTTGGAGACCACCAGCACAGTTTTCTGCAATACTTCACCCTTGTCCAGTTTCCATGGCTTGTTGTTTGAGTAAAAATAAAAGAAAATGTTAGATACTAGCATTAGTTTAGCAATGTGAGCTTTATTACTTTACATATAATTCAGTACATCTGTATAAAATGTGGTGTCTGTCTTGTGACTTAACTGATCAGTCCTACAAAAAAACAATAAAAGGAGTTTTATAGTTGCATGAATGAAACTTAACAGAGCTCTTTTGTCTGACACTAAAAGGCATTTACTATGCTCTGCATTTTAGCTCAGTGAAGAAGTCTCAGTACCAACAAATGCTGTCTTGTATGAAATCTGATGAAAAATCCTGAACATTTTCTGTGACTTACTCTGTTAAAAAGAGTCAAGTTTGTCAGCTTTAAAACATGCATTCAGAAACAAAATGCATTATGAAGGCTGATCTAGTTCTCTCGGTGGAAAAAAGCAACAGGAGAAAGCCAGCTTCCTTTTGGGAATGTTGCCATGTCAGACTGCAAATGTGTTATGGCTGTACAAACATGCCCCGGGAGACCTGAGCTGACTTCAAATGTAGATTAAAAAAAAGATGAATCAGACTCATCTGCTAAAAGCTGTAAGAGATGAAGTCCAAAAGAATCTCATTTAAAAAGTTGAAGGCACATATTTTAGGGAAAACATATTAAATGTAATCGGTAACAGATTACTATAACGTTGTATTTGTAAACATTAGTAAATGCATTAACTATTGAACAATATGAAGGAGCAATATACTGTAGTTTCTCTGCATTTGTTAATGTTAGTTCATTGTGCATAAAAGGAAAACACCACTGTTTTTCAATATTTAACTAGTTCTTACCTCAACTTAGACAAATTAATACATAACTATCTTTTTCAATGCGTGCACTTAATCTTTGTACAGTGCGTCATGAATGTGTTAGCATGTAGCCTAGCCCCATTCAATCCTTAGGATCCAAACAGGGATGAATTTAGAAGCCACCAAACACTTCCATGTTTTCCCTATTTAAAGACTGTGACATGAGTAGTTACACGAGTAAGTATGGTGGCACAAAATAAAATGTGGCGCTTTTTTAAACGAATAAAAATGAGAACTATATTGTATGGCGGAAGAGCACTTAGTTTGCAGCACTTTGACCTCAGGTGCAGTAATATTGACAGAAGTTTGAGCAAGAGGGGGAGTAGTCAGGAGTGATGATGTTACTGCGCACCGAGGTCGAATAATTTATCGGATGTGCCTTTCCTTTACACAGTGACATCGTTTTTGGGGCTTAAAAACGCAAAAAAGTGAAACCACCCTCCAGAGTGCTAATCTTAAAAACGCTCTACCATTTTGTTCCCGTAAAGGGTAAAAACGCATAAGTCTGCTAATGGTGGCTCTCGCTGCATACGCGTTTACGTCACAGGCATGCGCCAGTTCAGGAAAATACCAACAAACATGTCGGATTATTTCCATACGTCGGACCTTCAAGTTGCCATAGCAGCTTTGATAAATATACAAGAGTCTTTCCAGCAGTTGTACGAAATATTCACAGCTAGTATTACTGATCAGAGAAGGCGCATTAATTACCTCTATCAAATTGTTGATGCGCCAATTCGTCGTAGGCAAACCAGGCAGCTTTGAACGAGACTTGGAAGAACAAGGAAGGTTGTATACGAGGGGCAACCTTCCGATCTCTCTGATGAAGCCAATACGGAAGTGATTTAAACTGCAGTTCATTGACTGGCCGCTTGAGGCTGGCTCAAAAAGGGAGTCAATTCCCATAGACAACTTTACAGTAGAAAGTAATATGTTTACCGCCTGGTTCAAAAAGTGTTTTTGGTCTATATAGCTAATTTTGCCCTTCATGACAACTGTGAGAGGGGTGAAATTTTTTGTAACCCATTTTTTAAAATTATATTAAGCCTTAAAGTTCTGCATAATTAAGGGCGTGGCCGCTTGATTGACGGTTGAACAGCCACTGCTGTCACTAGACTCGCGATAAGCGGCGTTGTTTCACCTCAGCTTCACCCATGTCCCGCCTCTTTACCCATTTTCGGTTTTCCGCAAGTGATTCACGGTGACGCAAGGCCAAGATGGCGACGGCAGGCAACGCCTACTTCAAGCTTCAAAAACGATCTTTGCAAACCAATGGGTGATGTCACGGACACTGCATCCATAATTTTACGGTCTATGGTTGTACACAGGCGCGGGGACTTGGTGTTGTTGTGTGTCGGTGCTTCACATTGCCACCTAGACGCCTGGAGTGCATACTACATCGAATATCACATACTTTTATGTAACCATATGCACGCAGACCCCCCCCCCCCCCAAAACGCTTGTATAAACTCGGGATAAAAAGTGAGAATGCAACGTTACTTTTGCGTTTTCTCTTCAGATCGTTTCCGTGTAAATGTAGCCTAAGTGCTCGTCTGCCATATAATGCTTAAAAAATCGCCATGTTTTATTTTGTACCAACATATTTAATCTTGTAACTACTCATGTAACTGTCTTTAAATGGGGAAAACATGGAAGGGTTTGGTGGCTTCTAAATTCATCCTTGTTTGGATCCCAAGGAAAGAATGGGGCTAGGCTAAATGCTAACATATTCACAGCGTGCTGTACAAAGATTAAGTGCACGCATTGAAATAAGATAGGGATGTATTAATTCATCTAAGTTGAGGTAAGAACATAGTAAAATATTGAAAAACTGTGGTGTTGTCCTTTAACTAATGTTAACAATACAACTTTACATTTTTATAATGTATTAGTAAATACTGAAATAACACAAATGCTGTATTAAAGTATAAGAAGTATTGCTCATTGTTAGTTTATAGCTAATGCATTAACTAATGTTAACAAATACAACCTAACTGTAAAGTGTTTCCATGCAATCTTTCAAACTAAAGACATCACAAATAAAAAGCAACCCTAATAGGAACATGTAGTGTCCCAATGAAAAAGTTTATCACATCCGAGGAACAACCAGAGGAACAGCAACACTTACAGCATAAACAACATCTGCATAAAGTCAGGCCAAATTCCAATCTCAAGAGTTCACACACACTGCAAACTCCTCGAACAACAAATGGCAATACCACAACGCTGAGAGAAACATGTTTAATCCATTCACAATTGATAGTGCACCATGTGTTTTTTTAACTCACTGTTATCATTTTTATCAATCATTTATATTTTCATGTTTGTTATTTTTGTTTTTAGATAATTTTGTTGTTCCTCAACACTGTTAGCACAGCATTAGGATTTATCTACATGTTTTTGTTTTCCATGTACAACAACAACAACAACATGTTAGGTGTTTGGTAGTATACAAGTGTTTTATTTTTACACATGCAAGCCGTATATCAAGTCTGCACATCTCGGACCTGACAGGTCTGCAATTTATGGGGATGGCATGGCAGTATAAGGAACCTCATAAACACCCAAGCAGATGCGTTTACATGGGAAGATGGCTGAGAGAAAGTTAATAAATAAGATGTTTTGTTTTGCGGTGACTAATCTGTATCGTCTCCTCGAACAGCGCTTTAAGCTATCGCTATTTTAAGAGGCTCCGAACAAAAGGAAATGACGTCAGATGGATTTGATTATTTGTGCTCTTTTAGGATCAGTGCAGATGCAATGGATAATTTAGTAAGAAACAGACTTCCTCATGCCAAACGCAAGACCTCATTTCTTCCAACAAAAAACTGTTCAATTAGGCAGGCAATGTGGAGAACAGATCTGAGTACTGAGGTCATATGTATCCTATTCATCATTGCTTTAGCATTTCCCTTAACAACCCCCCAGACTACAACCAGCGCTCCACTTTTGCATTTCAAACAACAAAAATGTGCTGTCTGATGGCTCAAAACACTTTAACATTCTTTAAAAAAAAAAGAAGGGAGTTAAAACATATTTAGTTTGTTGTGAACAATGAATAAAAGTACTGAAAGGAGTTTTTGTGTCTTTAGCGAAAAAAAAAAGATTTTGTGCCAAGTACAGACAGTTTTGTGATAAACTCGAAACATGTGTCTTCTCTCAATTTTCCAATGGTTTCAATAACCAATGGTGCTTTTTATTGGAGGAGGAGGGGAAGAACAGTACATATTCCCAGGATTAGGAATAAATCCTTTGATCCTTAGACACAGAAACATGTAACTTCTTGACAAACCATAGCAATCGCACTTCCTTAAGAATGCATAGTTGATGCAATGTAAATATGTGATGAACATCATACAGACAGTTTGTCGTACAGGAATTCAATGCTGAAATGAGGATTGTGATAACTTTACTTCACTGCAGAAAAGAAAGGCATTCATACACGAAACAACCATGCAATAATAATAATAATAATGCTATGCTTGGCTATGTAAAAGCGTTATGAATATCAACTTGCTCGGGGCCGTCTTTTATCGCCATCAATCAGCCACATTAAAGTAATATATTTTGACACATTTTTTTAGGAATCAACTGTCTTTGCTGAGACATGCGCAATGTTTAAGCATGGTGAGCTATAATCAAAAACTCAAAGTTGTCAGGATAACAACAGTGTGACATCAGGCGCACTGACATCACTGAAATTTTGCAAAAGAGAAACTCCAATAAAACTTGCAAACGCTTATACTCCCCAACCCCAAGAGGTATTTATCACAGGTCATCATTGGCTATTATTGCTTTTAAACTTACAGCCCTGGAGTGATCAATCACATGCACCCCCACTGCAAGACCATCCACACATTCCTGCAATGGAGTTATTGGTGGGGGGAGAGAAAGGGGCGTGGCCTGTGTCTGAGGTGGATATTGGTTCGAGTCTTTTAGCAACATGCCTGTGAGTTGTATAGACCCTTTTACAGCCCACGTGATCAAATAGCCTGCGCACGCATTTTGGCAATAGAAGTGGTGTTGTTCCCCAGTGGTTCTAACGTGTTAGCAATTCAGAAAACGTATTAAAACGGTTTCACAGCTTCAAAATGTCTGGTTGTTGCGTTTGGTTGCACTAATATAATACTAATTATATAATACTAATATACGTATACACTCACCTAAAGGATTTTTAGCAACACCATACTAATCCTGTGTTTGACCCCCTTTCGCATTCAAAACTGTCTTAATTCTATGTGGCATTGATTCAACAAGGTGCTGAAAGCATTCTTTAGAAATTTTGGACTATATTGATAGGATAGCATCTTGCAGTTGATGGAGATTTGTGGGATGCACATCAAGGCACGAAGCTCCCGTTCCACCACATCCCAAAGATGCTCTATTGGGTTGAGATCTGGTGACTGTGGGGGCCATTTTAGTACAGTGAACTCATTGGCATGTTCAAGAAACCAATTTGAAATGATTCGAGCTTTGTGACATGGTGCATTATCCTGTTGGAAGTAACCATCGGATGGGTTGGGTACATGGTGGTCATAAAGGGAAGGACATGGTCAGAACAACGAACAATGCTCAGGTAGGCCTTGGCATTTAAAGGCACACAAGGCAAGTCTGAGTATTATTTCTCTACTAGCTCCCCCTAGTGTCTGGGAGTAAATGCGTTCTATATCTAAGACTATACGAGACTGAAGGACACCGGGTCGGATACAGCGAACTTGCAAGTGGGGTTTTCTTCCTACAGACGGTAGGGGCGGGCGAGAGAGTCTTCATTCGTCATGTAATGAGTCATTTAACCATATACCGACTTACGAAGATGATTTATTAACATAAAAATGCTGCCTTGTGTCCCTTTAAAAGATGCCCAATTAGCACTTAGGGGCCTAAAGTGTGCCAAGAAAACATCCCCCACACCATTACATTAATGAGAAATTGAAGAGGTGTTCCTAATAACCCTTTAGGTGAGTGTATATGTATCTGGCCACTTTATATTTGGCCATCTGCTAACGTCTTCTATCTACGTCTTCACTCCACTATAGTACACGGATCTGGTGTTGAAAAAATTGATAAAGTCAAATTTTTTAAATAACTTTCTCTGTCTGTGTTGCTTCACTGCAGATTCTTGCCATACTTCAGTTGCCAAAATGTGCGCGCATACGTTGCCACGTCATCATTGTGTGCAAAGAGTAAAAGGGTCTATAGTACCAAATAAAAACTGTACAATCATAATAAATCACACTGGCAAAAAATTGTGTCACTGGAGCAGTACCCTTTAAAAAGGTCCTAATATGTATACATTAAGGTAGAGATATGTATACATTTGGTACCAATATATACCACTGAGGTACTAATAAGTACCTCTTAGGTAGTAATATATGCACTTTTATCAGTACACTTTTTGCTGCCATCTCTAGCCCAGTCCCAAATGTCACTCTCGGACTTGTGGACTTCCTCAGAGTCTATTTCGATGACATCATGTAGTGCAGATCTTAGAGACCCTTGACGCGAGTCCACAAAGGTGCATTTTGGGACAGACTCAAGCGTCACACCAGAAATAGGAGAAGTTGTCCATCAGTGTGAACTCCTCCCATCCGATTGCTCTTTCGCAAGAACTTTTGGGTTGGTAAAATGGTGAAGCCTGCAGCAGTGTGGGCTTCGCCAAAGTCCACATCAAGTGTGCAAAGGGGAGCACACTTCGGAGCATAAAAATGAAAGATGGGACACCCTACGGACTCATAGACCAAGCAAGCACGCGCAATTTAAGGTCACAAGACCAAAAGTCCACATGAAGTGCACCATTTGGGACAGGGCCTCTCTTTACATTCAAATACCACTACAACCTGAATGGATGCTTGTGGATGCCTGGTGGCTCCAGTGCTTCATCGATCCACCGTTTTAGCTTGCCTAAATAATCCTGAACAAAGAAATGTGGAAACATGCGTTTAGAAACAATTCTTTGAAATTGAACGTTTTGAAATTCTCTCTTATGATGGATTTTAAAAATAATCACAGTACACACTTTCTATATAAGCCAAATAGAGGACTTTAATTCAATTAAATTCAATTAAATTATATTTATATAGCGCTTTTCACAAAAGTAAATTGTTTCAAAGCAGCTTTACATAAATAGAAGCAGTGAAGAGCACAGAAAAACGACAGATAGCACAACAAAATACATGATAGCATAAGCAGTTAAATTTGCTGAGGCTATGACTCAATATTATAAGTGAACATATTACTAAAGTAACGTCTAGAAGAGGAAGCTCAGTAAAGCCCAAAAAGGCTGCCTCCCCGGGGTGAAAAACCCCCTAGGAGAAAAAAACCCCCGGGCTTTTATCCGAGGAAAAATAAGTCCTAGGAGGGAAAAACCCTTGGGAGAACGGATAAGGAGAAAAGCTTTGTTATTTTCAAATTCTCCTTAGCCGTTCTCCGAAAAGCTTTGTTATTTTCACGAGGTAAAAGTTTTTGTACTATTTTTATAAGTATCCTTACGACATTTGACTTTCAAGAGCAAGTATTATCCGATTCACAATTTTACATTTCTTTTGGTATGTAAGTGTGTATAAGTACATGTCAACGATATGCAAAAGGTACAAATCCCAACAAAAATCTCTTTACTTGGACTACAACAAACACACGGATTTTAGGCAACATTTTACTTCCTGGGCCTGTTGACGTGGACACGGTGGTCATTATCATAATTCCTCCCGTTAACTCCTGTCAGCATTGCATCGTGAGCGAATCTTTCAAACATGGTAAGGAGCGTCACATTTCCAGCTGACGTCAGAGGTATTCAGACCAATCACAACGTACAGATTAGCTGGCCAATCAGGAACACATCGCTTTTCAGATCAGTGAGATTTGTAAAAAATCTGAGCATTTAAGGAAGGCAGGGATATCTGGAGCTACAAAAATATAGGGTATGTGAAAAATAATGTGTTTTTTTAACCATAAACCACGCGAACAAATTGTATTACACCAAAAACACAAAATAACATTGTTTTAGCAATGAAATAGGTGTGTTTTAACACAATGTTCCAGTTAAAAGCTGTCTTGGGTCCAGTGACCTTTATGGTTGGACCACATGGAGGTGCCATAAATTTCCTTTGTTCAGGTTTAGAAAATGTAGTTGATGCTCTGAGACTGACCTGTTAGTCATAACTCCTGTGTGTGTGTCCACATGTGTGTCACACAATTTTGTCATCCATGGAAAGTACACATTTGTCTAAAACCACTGCTTTCATTGACTGAGATAAAGCTTGATGTGTAGTTTGTTCATTGGGGGAATCTGTGACCCCTGACCTCACCGTTCCCCTTTTCATGAAGCTCTGAAAAAATCATTTTCTCCATAGTGCTCCCCCTTCAGAGCCTCTGAGCCAAAATGTCTGGAAAGTAAACAAATGCCTCAGCACCGCATTAAAGCAGAAGACCACCATCCTCCCCTCAAGATATCTTAGCAGTGAGTCATGTATTTAGCCGTCTTGCTTTGCTAACATTTTCCAGTAGGTAGCAAATCATTTTCCTGACCAAGAAAAACCAATTTCATTTGTGGTTCATGAGTTACAAGCACCAACCTCAACAAGCACCTCCCCTCTTTTTCATTTTCTTTTCCTTTTCTTGACTTCACACGGGTTTATAATATAAAAGTTATAGCTTAGTTTTGTAGAAATTGCATTTGACTATAAAGGGATAAAATGCATTGCAAGTAATGCATTTGTGGCATATATGTACAACTTAGTAAAAACAGACAACATTTTTAGAAACTCAACATATTAAACCCAAAGCCAAAGTGTATTTATCACTATTTCGGTCTCTAACTACTACAGAAGTTTACATGGAGTTCATGCGTGAAGATATATCGGATAGTCATATTACTGAACTGTGAACAATGATCGTTCTGAATCTTAAAACATCTGAATAATCTGATAATGAAATGTGTGAATGTTTCCACTTAAAAGTGTTAGACTTTGCATATACATATCCCAAAGTTTCAAAAGATACAGGACAGACAACGTCTGGTTTGAATCAGACACTTCAATGATGCTTGAACAAAACTGAGGAGCTGTTGTAAGCAAAGCTGTCCCATGAATGTGGAAACTTCCTCTCATGCCATGCAGAATGTTCACACATGGACAAAACAGAAAAGCTATATAACAGGAAGTTCACACGTGGTGGCAACCTGTTCTGGAAACTCAATGTAGACTCGTAAATCGTGACGTGATATATTGGAAATAATTGGGTTAAAGTTATCAGTTAGTCAGCACTGAAGTAATAAGAATTGTCTTCTGTCAACATCTAAAGCTATTTCTACCTAAAATTACACCTTAACAAATTGTCAGTAAGTGAATTTATATTTTTTTTCTGATGAATGATCAGACTGTAATAAAGGATATTTGGTAAACAGTTGAACATTTTGATACTGACATGCTTTGTGTTTCCCTTGCCAATTTGGATACCTAAATAGCTTTAACAGGAAAACACGGTTTGAGATTTGACAGCCAAGGAATACAGTCTTGCCTTGGGATCTCCGCCATGTGCAGAATCATTTAGTGTCAATGTGGGACGTTTCAAAGAGCAGGATGTCTTTCTGCAACTTACATGAAGCCTGGGTTTCCAACAGAGGGGAAAAAGTGTCAAGGATGTGCAGCTGCATTTACATTCATGCATTTTATCCCAACCCAATCTCACGGCAAATCGTGTTATAGTCACGAAATATTTGATTAATTTATTTGGGTTAATGGACACGATTTTCCGCTTTTTTCGTGCCATTGAGCATGAATTTCTTTTTTGTGCCACTCAGCACAAATTTCTATAAATAGTTTTTTGTGTGCGTGGCACAACTTTGTTTTTCGTGTCATTTTATATTTTGTTTTCTCATTTTTTAATTTTTTTATTGGGGTTGGGGTAAGAACGACTTTGTTACAGACATCCTAACCCAAAACCCAACTCTAACCGCAACCCTGAGCGAAAATACATTTTAAAATCGGAGGAAAAACATGTAGAAACCAATACATAAAATTACATCCTAACCCAAACCCCAAATCTAACCCCAACCCAAGCGACAATGATTTAAAAATATTATAAACAATGAGAAAACAAAATATAAAATGAAATGAAAAATAAAGTCGTGCCACACACACGAAAAACTATTTATAAAATACTTTCAGAATATTTTCGGGCTGAGTGGCACGAAAAAGACATTTGTACTCAATGCCACAAAAAAAGCGGAAAATTGTGTCCATGAACACAAATAAATTTATCAAATATTTTGTGACTATAACACAACTTGCCGTGAGATTGGGTTGTTTATCCAGAGTGACCTACACTAAAGATAACATGGTCAAAAATGGTCCCAAGCTTACACTGGGGCAGTAAAAGATACAGTGACAAGAAATAATATGTGAAACTTTTGGAATTTCATTGTTTTCTGAATAAATGCGTCATAAAATATGATCTGATCTTCATCTAAGTCAAGGGTACTGACAAACATAATGTGTCTAAAAATAATTACACACGAAATCTTATCTTTTATGTCTTTATTGAACACACACTCATTCAAAATGACATTGGAAAAAGTTAGTGAACCCTTAGAATGAATAACTGGTTGATCGCCCTTGGCAGCAATAACCCCAACCAGCGCTTCCTGTAGCTGTGAATCAGAACTGCCCATTGCTGAGGAGGAATTTTAGTCCATACTTCCTGGCAGAACTGCTTTAGCTCTGTCATATTCTTTGGACGTCTCATGTGTATGTTCCTCTTCAAGGCAATCCATAGCATCTCTATTGGGTTGAGGTCTGAGCTCTGACTTGGCCACTCCAAAAGGCAGATTTTGTTTTTCTAAAGCCATTCTGTTGTGGACTTGCTCCTGTGTTTTGGGTCGTTGTTAGTGCTGTGACGGATTGCAGTTAATCCATACGTTTCACGACCCATGGTTCGGCTTGCATGCGACTTGCGGTTTAATATGCAAATTTAAATAGGGAAAGTTTACCATGTGCATGTGTTTTAAAGGCTTGAAAGAGAGCAGCTTTCTGTACGCACAGAAGCAACTTGTGGTTGAATGTGTCCGGTCCAGCTCCAGTCAGATGTGATGATCCCTATGCCCTTCAAAGATCAGAACTCTTGAAGTGTAAACTTTAGACAGAGTTGCGCTAATGTGTCTCATAATGTAGTATATTAACATACATTTGGCGAATAGAGCACTAAAAAACATCGTAACGTTTTTGTGTGGGGCGACTGTTTATGCTGTGCCATTTGGAATTCGCACTCCGTCTGTGTGTGTGTGCGTTTAATTGCACTCAAGTGCACACACGGAGAGACACGTTTCAAAAAGAAAGCGAACATAAAATCTTTCTGTTCTTGACTGGGCACATACAAAAAAATGATCTCCACAGTCTTCTTTTTCTAATAAAAACATTTGTTTATGTCTTAAAGGAATAGTCTACTCATTTTCAATATTAAAATATGTTATTACCTTAACTAAGAACTGTTGAATCATCCCTCTATCTTCTGTGTGTGTGCACGTAAGAGCTGGAGCGCGCTGCGACGCTACGATAGCATTTAGCTTAGCCCCATTCATTCAATGCTGCCATTTAGAGATAAAGTTAGAAGTGACCAAACACATCAACGTTTTTCCTATTTAAGACGAGTAGTTATACGAGCAAGTTTGGTGGTACAAAATAAAACGTAGCGCTTTTCTACGCGGATTTAAAAGAGGAACTATATTGTATGGCGTAATAGCACTTTTGGGAGTACTTCGACTCGCCTGAAAAGTCCACTCCCCTTCTCACTCTCATAATGGGAGAGGGAGGGTGTTACTGCGCCAAGCCGAAGTACTCCCAAAAGTGCTATTACCCCATAAAATATAGTTACTCTTTTAAATCCGCTTAGAAAAGCGCTATGTTTTATTTTGTACCACCAAACTTGCTCGTATAACTACTCGTCTTAAATAGGAAAAACTTTGATGTGTTTGGTCACTTCTAACTTTATCTCTAAATGGTACCATTGAATGAATGGGGCTAAGCTAAATGCTATCGTAGCGTCGCAGCGCGCTGCAGCGCTTACGTGCACACACACACAGATGATAGAGGGATGATTCAACAGTTCTTAGTTAAGGTAATAACATATTTTAATATTGAAAATGAGTAGACTATTCCTTTAAGTTTATGTATAGATTAGGCAGAAACCAGTCCGTGCTTATCTTAAAGAGACAGTACCTCAATTAATCTACTTAAGTCGGGGTCATTAATGTCAATCAAACAACCCAAGACAAAGAGAAAGTTAATTCTGTAGCTCTAAAAAAAATTAATATTTACAATAAAGACCTGAAGATTTAATTTGTTATTTGATTTTTCCAACCCCTTTTTTGCTGATCCGAAAAATTATCCGATCCGTGACTCAAAAAACGTAATGTGATGAGAACCTTGAGTTTTGTGATCCATCACACCCCTATTATTTGTTCTGCATCACCCACCTTCTAAACAGTTTCAGCTGACGTACAGACATTCTCACAATATCCTGAAGAATTGTCTGACATTCTTGGGAATTTATCTTCCCCTCAATGATTGCAAGCTGGCCAGGCCTTAATGCAGCAAAGCAGGCCCAAATCATGATGTTTTCTCCACCATACTTTACAGTTGGTGAAAACATCCTCCTTTCATGATGACATGCTGTGTCCTTTCTACACCAGATGTAGCGCTGTGTGTTTTTTCCAAAAATCTTACTTTTCTCAGTGCACAAAACATTTTGCCAATACCACTGTGGATTGTCAATGTGCTCTTTTACAAACTTTTACATAGTGTAGACTCATGAACAAAGATGTTAGCAAGTTCCAATGATACCTTCAAATCTTTGGCTGTCATTCAGGGTTGTTTCTTTACCTCGTTGATGAGTCTTCATTGTGCTCTTGGTTTCATTTTGACTGAGCGCCCACTTCTTGGTAGAATAGCAAAAAAGCGTCTCCATTTGTAGATTGTTTGCTAACTGTAGACTGGTGAATTTCTAAAGTCCTTGAAATAACTTTGTAACCCTTTCCAGCTTAATGTAAAACAACATGTATGTGCAGAGCAAACTCCAAAAGTTTGATGGGTTTTAATCAGTCAAAGTATTTATAGTCCACACCTCCAAACGTATTAACTTAACAAAACTCCAGGTGTCTTAAAACCTGACTCTATTGGTCATTAACTCAAGGGTTTACATACTTTTCCCACAACCACTATGGGTTTTGGGTTGTTTTTGTGTTATTATGTTTAGACAAATTATGTTTGTCAATACCCTTGACTTGAAGATCAGATTACAATTTATTCAGAAAACTATGAAATTCCAAAGGGTTCACATACTTTTTCTTGCCCCTGTATGTATGTACAGTATATATCTGTACCTCTGAGGTACAAAAATTAACTTTTTAGGTGTAAAGATGTACTTTTTGAAAGGGTACTGCCCCAGTGAAAGCTAAGGAAAAAATTTTCTGATGCATTTAAGGTACATTTTTATCATGTGTGATCAAAGCCATTACCTTTGCACAGCTAATATGTTTACGAACTAAGGTACAGTTAGAAAAACTACTAGAGAACTTCAGATGTATGTCCTCTAAACAAGAAAAATAGCAGCAAGGTCTGGAGCAATCCAAAATTACTCCATTTTATACTGAAATATAAGTACTGTCTGGAAAATTATTTACAGCTGTATTTGGCAGCTGTTTCCTTGGAGACTTAAACCTTAGTCATCATTTCCATTCTTTGTGAGCAATTGCAAAAGTAGGATTAAAGGTGATCAAACAGCACCACCAGCATGTCTCAGCAAGAAACTTTTACTTCATTTACATTTGTTTTTGAGTGCACTTATCAGACACACAGCATTTGGCGTTAAACATCAAGAAACCCAAAGTAATGGCAAATACTCGAACTAAATCACAGTCCAGCACACTCAAAAAAAATTGCGCTAAATAGCACTAAAGGCTCGTAATGACAGGGGAACCATTTTTAGTGCTATATAGCACCTATAAAGCAACTATGAAGAACCATACAGGGATGATAGCACCGAATAATATGGTTCTATATAGCACAATAGGGTTCTACACAGGTGCAACACAGGTACTACATGACACTTAAAATGGTTCCCCTATGATTACGAGCCAGTGAACCACTTTTAGTGCTATTTAGCACAGTTTGTCTTTAGAGTACAGATACCACAGCATATGCTATAGATCCAAAATACAAGTCAAGATAACAAGTACAGGGTATGGAGGTGTGTAAGTACTGCAGGTAAAATATAAAGTAATTCATATGAGGTCACTGTGAGGATGAAAGAAGATGGATCTTGAAGAGGCTTGTCTAAAGACATTGTTTGAATGTTTATTGGTCTGACCCAAAGGCGAATTGATTTCAATCTCAAGTGGAAAAAAACAACAAAAGACTTTTAGAAAACAAATCTTATCTTCACAAAACATAATTAAATTAAATTGAGTTCAAGTAAATTGAGTTAACATCACTTGCATTTTTATACTCTTTCAGCTAAAACGTACACAAGCTGTCATAGAAGCAGTACCCATACACCTTTGTACAAAAAAGGGTGCATATTAGTACCTTAATGATACATGTTGTGACCATAAAGGTACATACAGATGGTTTCAGTAGTAACAACATAAACAAACGGCTTTCATGGAACAACAAACCTTCAAGTAAACTTCTGCAAAGAATCAATAACAACAGAGTCCTTTTAGAGTAGTTTATTTCTGATAACAAGCAAACTAAACAACAAGTAGATTACCTTAGTTCAGCTAAAGCGTAAAAAACTAAACTGCACTACCGTTACTGTGTAAAATGTGTACTTTATAATCTATAAAATGTTAACTACAGATCAACTGCCAAACCTCCCCTCACATAGCGGTGATCCATGATCTCCGTCTCCCCTCATCTTTCGGAAACAAAAACATTTGTTATTTTCGACAAAGTATTTGTTCCAGAGTTTAACCACTACCCAGACCATTAACCGTTTCCCCGCCACTGACGAGTTATATTGTCAATAAAGAGAAAACGCTTCCCTGACAATGCCGAGAATTTCCGGCTTTCCGCAATACCGCTATTATCCACCAGGCGCACTTCCGCACTTGATACAACCCGGAAATAACGCCTCACGTGAAAGAGAAAGAACTCTGTGTATGTTTTAAAGATCGCTCTGCATCTGATCTCTATCAAAAGTCCTTTGCAAAAATTTAGTTATCTAAATTGCTCAAAATTTGGTGTTTTTGAAGAAACATACCCGTATTTGAGAAGAAAACTAATGTAGGTAGGGTGAAATGTTTTTTTTTTTTTTTTTAAAGCAGAGGGTCTGTTCTTTCATTTGATATACTGTATGTTTATATATTTAAAGGAGAACATTTTCTGGAAAACATTAAACTTTTTTTAAAAACGCTGGCAGGGAAAGAGTTAAACAAACAAGAGACCGGAAGTTAAGTTCTGTCCAGACGCGTAACCGCGATAAAACAGTTTATTAAAGGGGTCATATTATGAATTTCTTTTATAAGATGTAAAATAAATATTTGGTGTCCCCAGAGTGCATATGTGAAGTTTTATCTCAAAATACTCTACAGATAATTTATTATAGCATGTTAAAATTGCCGCTTTGTAGGCCTGAGCAAAAATGTGCCGTTTTTGGGTGTTAAAATGATAATGGGTAGCCTGGTTAGCCAGACCTACATCAAGATGTAAGGTCTGGCAACTCTTCACACAAACGGCTCAATGCAAGGGGCGGGATATAAGGTTGTCCCTCAAAATGCCTCTGCACGCAATAGGATAGCGCTATGACGGATCAGAGCAACGAAGAAGGTGACGTAGTTACCGTAACCAGTCGGCAAAACTCCAAACACATCTTTCTTGCTTAAAAAAGACTTCAGTAGGGTTTATTTGCTCTTCTCGTCCTCCAGAGTCGCGGCCAAAGCCGCTTCAAAAGATAGCTGTTCGCCAGCAGCAGCAGCCATTCTCTGTTTTCAAGTAGGAACCGTTGCAGCTCTGTCGTCATCATGTTAAGCCCGCCCCACAGACGCTACACACGATGTGATTGGCCTGACCAAATTTTGGTTTTTGGACCGGTTAAGTGTATTGTGAGTGCCTAGACTAAACCCTGGCAGCAAATATATTTTGCGGCCGCTAGGGTGCGTCTAGATTTCTAGGCTAGATAATGGGCTGATGAAATGCAAACATTGATCACAATGATGATGGTTTGTTTCAATTAAAACTCAGTTATTTTTTCTCTCTCTCTGCACTAAATGGCAGTGTCGTGGTTGGATAGTACAGGTTAAGGGGCGGTATTATTGTAATTGGCCTTGCTACCTACCTCACAAATCAGGCGAAATCTGAACGTCCTAATTTTTCACATGCTTGCAGAAAATGGCTTACTCAAACAAAGTTACTGGGTTGATATTTTTTACATAATTAATTTTTTTAATAGCACATCATGTTTGTGACAAATGCAGAATAAATCTCATTAACAATATATAAAGATATACGTAATGTTATGTGATGTTAAGATGTAAATTGATTATTTTACGTGAAATATTACACAAATAATTTTCTTTTAGAAATGTATAAAGTCTTTAACTATACCTCTTTTTTTGTGTCTCGAGTCCCAATGCTTTTAAATTTTCTTTGCCTGTTTTAAAAGCTGTTTTGGATAAAATGCCAGCTGTCAGAATAATGTAACATTTTAATTTAAGATTATTTATCTTTATATTTTTTTAAATATTTTTTACTTTATATTTTTTTACTTTTACTTGGTCTGTGGAGAACAGATATAAAAAGACGAGGGCTGCATTTTAAACGTAGCTGGAAAGTTGGGATCATTTGTTATTGTTGTTGTTGTCTTCAACATTTTTGACGCACTATAAGTGAAGGCTTTGACCTCCTTTAAAAATTGACAACACCAGTATCACCTTCAGCTCTCCACAATTTGTATTTACTTGGAGCAAGTGAAAAAACAAGTCAGTACTTGTGTGACTGTATGAATCTGGCTATCATCCATACATTCCTAGGAATAAATCACTCATTGTATTTGAAAGGATGGTGCAAACGAGTTCAATTTTTGTTGCTATATTCAGTGTCTTTCATCATCACAACTGATAAAGCATAGCTGCTAGGCACAACCGAGGAATTCATAGTTTTCAATAGCTGCTACATTAAAGGGGAAATAGAATGAAAATCAGACTTTTTCTATGTTTAAGTGCTATAATTGGACCCCCAGTGCTTTTATCAACCTAGAAATTTTTAAAAAGATCAACCCAGTAACTTAGTTTTAGTAAACCATTCTCCACAAGCATGTGAAAAAATACGTCATTGACATTTGGCTCCCCTGATGATGTCAGAAGGGGATAATACCATCCCTTAACCTGCACTAACCAACCACGCCACTGCCATGTAGTGCAGAGATCAGCTCATTTGCATGTTAAAGGACACACCCAAAATGACACATTTGTGCTCACACCTACAAAGTGACAATTTTAACTTGCTATAATAAATTATCTATATAATATTTTGAGCTTAAACTTCACATACGTACTCTGGGGACACCAAAGATTTATTTGACATCTTAAAAAAGTCTTGTGAAGTGTCCCCTTTAAATCTTTTTCCTTAATTCGAGATAGGAAATAGGAGTTGAATACTATGCCGAGAACCATGAAAATAACATCATTGGTGTACGTTTTCTGACACAAAGTGGCATTTTTAGCAGTGGTTGCTTTCAGCAAGAGACCTAGTTTAGACAGACATAAGCAGAGACAGGCATGGAAAGCACTATAATTCATTGTAATGTCTGCCCCTACAACTTTTACCTTCCTCTGGGCTACATTCTCTGATGACCCAAAATTTGGCAGTCTATTGTAACAGTTTAAAACCAACCTCCCATTCCTGTGCTCGGAGTGGGAACATTATTTCTTGCAAGCAATGTTTGGACAGAGTAATGGCCGCTCCATTTATGGACAGGGCTATAGACAAACCGAGCAGCTTTTCGATTAACCCACCCACTCTTCAGCTCAGCTTTTCTGTGTCATAGCAGCATTGGAGATGGAGAGTAAATTCAGATTTCTTACAGCTGCTTCCTCTTCTTTCCCTCAGAGGTTTCAATACATTTACAGTGCAAAAGGACAGAGAAGAATTGAAATATACAAAATTAGTACAGAAGCATTTAAATAAAGTCACATTTGGTTCATTTTAGCAACTGGGTTCTTTTGTTTGGACATTTTGCCTAGAAAAAATATGTGACTACAAAACCAGTCATAAGTCGCATGGTATATTTGTAGCCAACAATTGTGTGTGTCAAAATGATCGTACTAACTTAATATCATTAGGATATTAAGTAAGATATTTTGTACATTTTGTACATATAAAATGTATTTATCATTAGTAATATCTGTTGCTAAGGACTTAATTTAGACAACTTTAGTTTAAAGGTGATTTTTTTCTATATGTTTTAATTGTTAAATCTTTGCATAATAATGCTGCCAGATAATGTATAAATCTCAATTTAAATATACTGTAAAAGCAGGTTGGTTGAGTAAAAAAAGTGTCTCGATCTACTTGAATTTCTTCCTATACATTTTATTGTCATGTACACTCACCTAAAGGATTATTAAGAACATCCTGTTCAATGTCTCATTAATGCAATTATCTAATCAACCAACCACATGGCAGCTGCTTCAATGTATTTAGGGGTGTGGTCCTGGTCAAGACAATCTCCTCAACTCCAAACTGAATGTCAGAATGGGAAAGAAAGGTGATTTAAGCAATTTTGAGTGTGGCATGGTTGTTGGTGCCAGACGGGCCGGTCTGAGTATTTCACAATCTGCTCAGTTACTGGGATTTTCACGCACAACCATTTCTAGGGTTTACAAAGAATGGTGTGAAAAGGGAAAAACATCCAGTATGCGGCAGTCCTGTGTGCGAAAATGCCTTGTTGATGCTAGCGGTCAGAGGAGGAGGGGCCAACTAATTCATGCTGATAGAAGAGCAACTCTGACTGAAATAACTACTTGTTACAACCGAGGTATGCAGCAAAGCATTTGTGAAGCCACAACACGCACAACCTTGAGGCGGATGGGCTACAACAGCAGTAGACCCCACCGGGTACCACTCATCTCCACTACAAATAGGAAAAAGAGGCTACAATTTGCACAAGCTCACCAAAATTGGACAGTTGAAGACTGGAAAATGTTGCCTGGTCTGATGAGTCTCGGTTTCTGTTTAGACATTCAGATGGTAGAGTCAGAATTTGCTGTAAACAGAATGAGAACATGGATCCATCATGCCTTGTTACCACTGTGCAGGCTGCTAGTGGTGGTGTAATGGTGTGGGGGGAATGTTGTCATGGCACCCTTAGTGCCAATTGGGCATTATTTAAATGCCACTGCCTACCTGAGCATTGTTTCTGACCATGTCCATCTCTTTATGACCACCATGTACCCATCCTCTGATGGCTACTTCCAGCAGGAAAATGCACCATGTCACAAAGCTCGAATCATTTCAAATTGGTTTCTTGAACATGACACTGAGTTCACTGTACTAATTTGGCTCCCACAGTCACCAGATCTCGACCCAACAGAGCATCTTGGGGATGTGGTGGAATAGGAGCTTCGTGCCCTGGATGTGCATCCCACAAATCTCCATCAACTACAAGATGCTATCCTATCAATATGGGCCAACATTTCTAAAGAATCAATGCCATGTAGAATTAAGGCAGTTCTGCAGGCGAAAGGGGGTCAAACACAGTATTAGTATGGTGTTCCTAATAATACTTTAGGTGAGTGTATATTTGGAAGCTTTCAACCATTTTCTTGATTTTCACTAGTTACTGAACAGACCGCCCCATCCTTTTTTCAAACCCCACCCCCATAGATATCTCAGCCCACCCAATGTCAGTATATTCTCTGATTGGCTAAAAACAGTGTGAGCCGCTACCATAACTCTTTACTGTTGACAAAACCTTGGATCGGGAAAAGGTGATTTCTCAAGATACGCATTTCATTGATATCGGTCATGTAATAGGGGAAAATTCAAACCACTTTGAACTTCTTATTTCTGTGATTGTTCAGAAGGGGTTAAAAATCAAAGTTGTCAATTTTTTTGTCATCTCAGTGATGCTCTTTTGTAAAAATTACCTTTAAGAAGAGCAAAACCTAGACTTTTCTAAAGAGAAGTCATTCAGTCACATAAATGTTTGTATTCACAGAAACAAAACCATGTGCAGAACATTTGTAATAAAATGAACTGGATTTGCTTGCAGACCTGTGGAAGATCTTTCCTGAGCAACAATGGAAATGTTTTACTCATTCCTGTTATCTAGCTTATCTCATGTCCCCATCACTGATTCAACGAAGCATAGACAACAATGAATATCAACTCCATCAGAAACTTTTTACCAAGGTTCAAACTTTGTAGTTCTTCTTCTCTTTTGTCTAACCACAGCAGCAGTTTAAATGTCATCTTCAATCCGAGACAACTGGCATATAAACTCTTTTCTTACTCGCTGTAAAAACAAAAAAGCCCATCAGCAACCCACAGTTACGTTAGTGCAGTTAAACGCGTCATAAAACCACTTTACTGTCCCGCTTAGCAACTCCAAAAAGTTAAACAGACTCTGAAGTTATCCTTGAATAATAACTCCAAATATTCATGCATTACTGTTACATTACATGAAATAACTAAAACAAGAGCTTTGTAAACATGGATGTAGTTCTGCAGATGTAGAGATGTCTGTTACTAAATGCTTATGAGAGAGCAGTAACAAAAGGGGGTGGAAATTAGGGTTGGCAGCATTCTTCTTTCTTCAGGCTGTTAAAAAAGAGTCAGCAGAGAGTGGGGTTGGGTCTCATTGCTGCTCTAAGCAGGAAAAGCCTCAGTCTGACTTCATGGTGAAGCGATAACCTGGACTCCTATTTCCCCTATTTTTCCCTTTTATTTTGCACATAGGAACGGCTCATGTCTTTGATATAGGCACGATGAGATTTATGCCTTTTAGGACTGTGCTGTTCCTGGCTTTATCTGTGGCTTTTTTACAACTTGTGAAGTGCCAAGATGACAACGGTGGTAAGTTGAGACTTAAGATTTTTTTGTGGTGATGCTTACGAATGGATTTAATCATGTTCACTCAAGAAGAACCCTGTAACTACAAAATGATTGAATATTAGTTTTATTAGCACTTGAATGTAAAGGTGCAAAATTGTCAAGATGTTATTAGTGTCATGTTAAGTTAGTGTTTTTGGCCAGCATGTACTAATTATGCCATGTGATGTCACTAAAAGGCTTAGGGGGATAAGGAAACAGTTATCTTTCGACTCTATACATATAAGCATTATTAGATTTGTTATCTACACACGTCCATAACCTCCTCTCACAGCTGCCAAATCGATTTCGTCTTTAGCAGTCCTCTCACATGGCTTTGCAAGAACACATCCTTAATTCAGAGCAGATGTGCGAGCATGAGGGAGGATCCGACTCCGAACATGCAGGGAAGAAATAAACGCCCAGTTGAGAAACACCTGAGCACTATTATCTCAGCCATGCTCTGTTTTACAGCATTTTTACACGTGTGACGTATATTTTCCCTGTGATGTCACAAGACATTATCCTCTTGGGATTATACTCCTAATATCTCTCAGGAAAACTTGGAGCAGATTTTGATATACGGTACATATAGCTGAACAACAGCTGTGTCTTTTGGATTCATGCTATTGTTGAGGTTTAATGGGCAGTGCGCCGCCTAGTGGCAATATAAGTGAAGCAATAAAAGATTAAGGCGGTCATTATTTACGTTTTAAATGAGCAAAAACGTCTACAAACAAGTAGCCCACCAGGGCAGGACTAATATTATTTGGGGTGAAGCTAACAGTATTGTCTGTGATTTTAAATTAGTTCACTATTTTTTTTTCTTACTAGTATTTTTTAAAATTTTGCTTCTGCAAAACTAAGACCTATGGGTTTATTATCATGCTAAAAATAAAGGGCCTACATGTTTATCTATTTAAACAAGCACAATATAAATTATAGTAATGAAAAACTTTTTTGCAGATAAATCCGTCAATGTGTTTGCCTTTTATTATAAAGGTCCAATTTTGAATGGTTTGGTATTATTTGCTTTACTTAAACATAATAAAAAAAGTTTATGTAAAAAAAAAACCTTTATGTCAGATGCAATTTAAGAATGCAATGTAAAAAAGTTTTTTAAGTATATTTTTTTATTTTATAGTCAATATTAATTTTTTCTCTTGAATAGTGATGAGTTGCTTCAACTTATAAAATAAAAAAAATATTTTTACATTTTGTCACACAGCCTGTTAAAGAAGCTAAGAACAAGGCAAAAACATAAACCACTGAAAGTTTTTTTTCCTAACATAGTCAAAAACCTTCTCGAGTCTATTCAACTTTATATGAATTACACATATGAATGCGTCTGACTTGATAATTTTAGAGATTTACAAGATAAAGGCTGGTATTAAATGGGTTTGGTTTCAAGCTAACTGAAGTGTAAAACTGAAAGCAGCTGTTTGTTCCTAAAAAGTCTGGCCACAATGGTAATATTTATGCAACTTAAAGCAAAGAGAATTGCTCTAGAAAAACAAAGTGATGAAAAAACAATTGTGGTTTTAGACAAAGTAGTTGCTCTGTAGCGTTGCGCTGTCTTGCTCTAAAACAAAAAGACTTCAAAATGTTGTTTCAGGCTCACCCTGCCCTGTATTCGCAGACAAAGGCTAGAATGTACCAAATGAAATCCAAGTAAAGTTGAACTTTTCTTCATTTGGCCACGTGACCTGTCCATATGTTCAGACAGTTACGTCACCTAATTATTATCACGTGTTATAATCAATCCCAAAAACCCCATACTTTTTTTGTACTTTCTGGTCTTTCAACAGGCTCAGTCACGTTTCCACATCAGTTTTATTACAACAAATATGATATTTTTCCTTTACTAGCTAAATATCCCAACGTGCATTCGACCAAATCAACACAGCCTATGTGCTGATGGAAAACATGTGCTGCATTTTTGAGCTATGACTTGACTACATGCCTCTTTGGTCCTAACACGAGGGGAGGGGAGAAAGAGAGCGAGCGAGCGAGCGAGCGAGCGAGAGAGAGAGAGAAAGAGAGAGAGAGAGAGAGAGAGAAAACTATTGTCCCCATGACTGTCCACAACCTTTACTTTACGTTTACTGTACAACACATAGTATCCAACAGCTCCGGCAGAGATGGCTCATGGACGTCTCTATGGAATAAACAATTTAGATGGATTTTTTAACTGCTCCATGGGAACTACGTACAAAATAAATTATGGCAGTCAGCACATGCAAGCCTGGGGGATGACTTCCAGATGTTAAACTGGTTGATTTGGCAGTATTTGTAAAATATTAAAACAAATGTTGGCTAAAAGTTGGGTTAGCTGATGTAAGGCACACAGTGTTTTAGTACAGAGAGCTCTGAAGGAAACATGGAAAACAGAGAGAAAAACATCTTTGTATGTAAAACCCATCTAAAGTCATTCTTTGTGATGTACTGTTTTCTAGATAAAATCATTTTACATAATGTAACAAACAGTCTGTTAAAATATAAACTTAATGGGCGGTTTCCCGGACAGGGATTAGACTAGACTTAAAAAAAAATGTAAGAGCTGTCCAAACTGAAAACAACTTGCACTTACATATCTTAAAATACATCAGTGCCTTTGATTTGCCTCAAAATGCACACAAGTAATGTTTTTAGTAAGGCATGTTTGTTAGAACTAATTATATTTCATAATTAAACTAAGGCCTAGTCCTGGTTTAAGATAATCCCTGTCCGGGAAACCACCCCGATATCTTTAATATTAAGTGATGTGATGTCAAAGACCGAATTCAGCAGTGGCGGTGACTCCTTTTTTTTTCGAGGGCGCTCGATGCGAAGTTCGTCACAATATGTATGTGGCCCGTCATGTGTGTGGTTCCTTTTTTCAAAATATGTGTTCTGCGCATCGAGAGATCCTGTGTGCATCACGTGTCTTGTCAAAATAAGTGCCTGATGCGTCTACAGGGTTTATGATAAAAGAGACGCTTGCGTTTGCCAGATACTCGCATAATCTCATGTGTAATCAGAGTTTAGTGTTAAGGGAGTGTCTTGCGTGTATTTTGTGAACGTGAGCGTCTCTTTTATCATAAATGGTTTTGACGCGTGTGTAGCAGGCACTTATTTTAACAAAAAACATGTGATGCACATGGTTCACATGACGCAACAAACACATATTTTGAAAATGCTAGCAACACGCGGCGACACTCCGAACACTTATTTTGAATCAGCGCCCCTCCGATGACCACGAGCCACCACTGGAATTCAGTAGGTGAAATCAAACTTTGATGCTCCTAATCTAGGATTATGAGAGTTAAGCCTGGATTTCACAGACAGGGTTGTGTTTTTTCTCAACAATATCGCTAAATTTTTGTCTATTCCAATGTGATTTGGGAACCTCTTTATAAAAACATGTTATCAGCCTTTCTCATGCATTGTGAAAACTTTCAAATGCTTTTTGGCAGTCTTACAGCGTCAGGAAGCAATGAGAATGAAATGTATGCCAAACAGAGCTGTGTAGAGAATGCAGAGGTTGGCAGTGAATAAAATAATGAAAACTCCTCTTGAAAGTACTGATAAGCTTCCCAGGTTTATACAGCTGATCATATTGGCTTATAAAGCAATTTAGTCTTATCTGTGTTAAGAATGGTCTTAAATGTACTTCCTGATAAATAAGTCGGAAGCTCTTTTTTGTCTTTAACTAACCTGCAGTGTAACTTTAAGGGTTAATAGCAAAATTCAGCATTGCTTTATTAAAAACATTGTACAGTGTGACTATGTTTTTGTGTTTTTGCCATAACATATCTTTCGTGGACACATTTTTATTAGTCCACCTGTCTGGTATATCCCTCCCCTAGGTTTTCCCAAAGCAGACAGATTCTTGGAAAATCCAATGTTCTGCCTCTCTGGCATTCTCACATTACATTTCAGAGTATGATTATGATAAATTATGCTTTTGGTTAAAGGTCAAATGATTCAGATATAAACCCCAACTTTTAGTAACTCACCCCATGTGCTACAATTATGTGCAATGTTATATAGATTATTGTGAAGGGATTTGATTTTCTAATTCTGCCTTGAACAGATTTCAAAGGTCAAAGATAGTCAAAAAGCGGTCATTTGGCAAGTACTCTGATGATGAAAGAGCCTAATATGTACCATAAGATATGCATCTGGTACCAATATGTACCTCTGACGTACTAACATGAGCTTTTTAAGTGCAAAGATGTACTTTTTGAAAGGGTGTCGCACACGGGACAACTAGGAGACATTTTTCTTTTAGAAAAAAAAACAATAGATTTACATTGAATGAGGAGTTCATTCCCTTTTTAAAGGGACACTCCACTTTTTTAAAAATATATTCATTTCCAGCTCCCATAGAGTTAAACATTTGATTTTTACCATTTTGGAATCCATTAAGCTACTTTTAGCATAGCTTAGCATAATCCATTGAATCTGATTAGACCATTAGCATCATGCTAAAAAATAACCAAAGAGTTTTGATATTTTTCCTATTTAAAACTTGACTCTTCTGTAGTTACATCGTGAACTAAGACTGAAAGAAAATTAAAAGTTGTGAGTTTCAATGCAGATATGGCTGGGAACTATACTCTCATTCCTGCGTAATAATCAAGGCATTTGCTGACGTAACATAGCTGCAGGCGGCGCAATGATATTACGCAGCGCCTGAAAATTAATGCTATTGAAAGTAACCATACGCCATATCTGCCTAGAAAATCGCAACTATTAATTATCCGTCGGTCTTAGTACACGATGTAACCACAGATGAGTCAAGTTTTAAGTAGTAAAAAATATCAAATCTCTTTGGTTATTTTTAGCGTGATGGTAATGGTCTAATCAGATTCAAAGAATTATGCTAAGCTATGCTAAAAGTGGTACTGCCAGACCTGGAGATCAGCTGAATGGATTCCAAAACGGTAAAAATTAAATGTTTAACTCTAGGGGAGCTGGAAAATGAGCATATTTTCAAAAAAAGTAGACTGTCCCTTTAAGGACCAGAATATAGAGACTATAATAGTGTCCTTTTGGCCGCACAGCTTGATAAAAAGTTTGTTTAGATTGAAAATGAAAAACTTGGGTATAAGGAAATATTTAGTTACATAGGGTGTGTTTTAAAAGATATGTATTGTTCCTGAGAACAGATGTAGAAATAAAGGTCTGGACTCGGGTCAATAGATCAGTGCAACACAGAAGAAAACTATTCAGTAATATAAATTCCACATTACTTGTGACTTTAGCCAATGTCTAATAGATTGCAGTCACATTATTATAAATATAGTGTGTTGGAAATGAAAACAGATGCCATACAGGCTGGACAAAGGATTGAACTGAATTTAGATGGCAAGGATATCAAAATATTTTTGGTGTGTCAGAATTAAGTTGTTTTTCAGTCAATAAATCTTTAAAGTATTTGCTTGTGCACTTAAAGCAAAAAGATAAAGTCGCTCATGTTACATATCTAACCGATTCCAGAGTTCTCTGGAAAAAAACCTTTGCAACATGAGAACACATTATGCGTTCTTGCAAATCATAACTTGGACATCTGTTTAAGCCCAGTTTATGTGGAAACGTCATTACCGTTTATTGAGTCATAGGTACAGTAAGATTTGACTCTAATAAAGGGTGTGATTCAATAATGCCACATGGCAGTCACATTTTAGGTAAAGCAACTTTAAGAGATTTATTAAATGTGTTATCTTAAACACTGCAAATTGTTAGATTAAGGTGTTAACTTGTTGGTGTTTGTTTGAACTTAAAATCCCAATGCCATTTGTATATACTACTGTATGTACAATCACTGGCTTTATAAAACTGTTTGTTCTAGTCCTTGATTCTGATTGGTCAATAGCTGCGGGTTTTTTTAGGATAAAAGCACTGCGCAGCACCCTTAGCGATATAAACATATGTGAAATATTTGTTATTGTTCACAGTCGGTCAGGGACTATTTTTTTAAGCGGAAGCACGGCTTCTAACGATTTTACTTCATTAAAGTTGGATTGATAGATATTTTTTGCTTTAATATTTTTATCGTGTGGTAAAGCAAAAGAATAAACAAAAAGTAACATTAATACATTTATATTTCTGTTATACCATAATAATGTAGGTTTTCTTGTAACTTTTAGTTCATAGTTCTAGAAACTACTTTTCACAACAGGCAGCATGAAAAAAGCTTCCTCGCTGTTTTTGTCACAATTTATTTTACACACTGCTTTTCTACTTTACTGCAAATGGAGTCAAGTCTGCTTCATTTTAGTAACCCGTTTTGATTCATAGCAAAACATTTCAAACACTCATAAATTGCAATCCTGGCAAAGATCTCTGCACAGACATATTTCAGGAGCTTACAACGCAAGAACAGAAAAAAAGGTTTTACCTTGTAAGTCAGTTGGCTTTCGTATAGTCACAGGAGAAAATCTCTGACGGTGCCGTTTCCTACAGGAAAAAAGTTGATGTCTAGCTCTTACCAATGATATCATTCCCTGCTGTCTCATAATGGTTTAAACAAATATAGCTCTTCTTATGCTACTGAGCCATTTGTCCCAACCAGTGATGGAAACACGTTTTTTACTCAACAAAAAGTACAGTTTTTAAGTAACTGTACATAATCAGAATCATATATGAAAGCTTGTTTTAGTCCAAAACAAGACATCCTTCATTTTATCAAAATGACAAAATACATATTTCAGTTCAATTTGTGATTAAAGGTGCAGTGTGTCATTTTTAGAAGGATCTCTTGACAGAAATGCAAAATAATATACAAAACTATATTATCAGGGGTGTATAAAGACCTTTCATATTGAACCAGTATGTGTTTATTACCTTAGAACGAGACCTTTTTATCTACATACACAGAGGGTCCCCTTACATGGAAGCCGCCATTTTGTGCAACAATTTTTCTACAGAAGCCCTTAACAGACAATTTTTTTACTAAGTTGTCTCCGACGATGACATGTTTGTCCGGTGGCTGCTACCGTAGCTTCTCTATGTGTTTCAAAAGCAAGGGGTGAGCAGTGGACTAAGTCGTTGGTTGCAATGTCGCAACCTCACCACTAGATGCCGCTAAAATGTACACACTGCACCTTTAAAGCCACGATATGCAAGATTCTTGTAAAAAATTGTGCACAGTGTGATGTATTTAATTGCAGTTACGTACTTACAGTATCCCAAAAATTCCCAAGGACTTGAAAATCCAGAGAAATCACTACTTTAAATAATGGCTCATCCAATGTCTCCTTTGTAATTGTCACCCTTTTAGTGACTTAATATCCGCGCTATCCTCAGTTTTCGGTTGTAGAAACTGTGTACACTGTAAAAAAAAACACATTTTTGTCAAATCAACATAATTTGTTAAGTTAAATTAACATTGTTACACTGTAACAACTTGCTTTTATAAGTAATGTTAACTTATAAATCACAGGTCAAAATATAAAATAGGTTGAATTGACTTGCAAAACCAAGTTGTTTTAGCTTCATGCTGCATTTTTTTTATTATGATGTAGGCAACAGTGGCAGTGGTGGTTATACAGCATCTAATTTATTAAAATAATGTGATCAATTATACAGGTGAGATTGTGATCAATCTCATCCATGAACATGATTAGCAAATTTCATGCGTTTCTGGATGGTAAAATCTTCCATCATTTCACTCTCATTCATAACGTCATTAAAGGGCACCTATTGTCCAATTCACGTTTTTACATTTATTTTGGTGTGTAAGTGTGTATTCTTACATGTTAACAATATGCAAAAGGTACATATGCCAGTGTAAACGATGACGCGAGTTATCGTCTCCAGAGTAAATCTCTTTTCTTAGACTACAACAAACACACAGATTGTAGGCAACAGTTTACTTCCTGGGATTGGTGATGTAGACAAGACCGACATTATTATAATTCCTCCCGCTTCTGACTTACAGCCTGTAAGTTAACTCCTGTTAGCATTGCATTGTGAGCAAATCTTTCAAACATGGTAAGAAGCATCACATTTCATGCTGATGTCAGAGGTATTCAGGCCAATCACAACGATACAGATAAGCTGGCAAATCAGGGACACAGCGCTTTTCAAATCGACGAGTTTTGTACAAAATCATTCTGTTTCAGAAAGATAGTGAAATCTGGAGTTACAAAAATGTGTGGTTTGTGGAAAATAATGTTTTTTTGAACCATCAGGGCCGGCGTCAAGGGGGGGCATTCGCGGGCAGTGCTCCCCCAAACAGGTTGTTGTGCCCCCCTACAATAGTTTTGCGCATAGTTTGTGGTCTTTTGCACTTTACACAGGAAATGAGGTGACAGTCTGTACCAGTTGTATGAGTGTGTGCTTGCACTGTATTTGTTGTTTTAATGTCTTGTTTTTGCAAGTTATTGTTGCTATTGCGTGCCCCCCCCCGTTGGAAGCCAAGTGCCCCCCTGTTAGTTATGGTCTGGCGCCGGCTCTGTGAACCATAAACCAAGCGAACACATACCAAATACACAAAATAATGTTGTTTTTAGCAATGAAATAGGTGCACTTTAAGCTTTACTTTTGTTATTGTGAAATATTGACCTCTATGAGTAAAAAATCCTACATATTGTGCCTTTAAATCTTTGAGATCTTTTTTACAAACCATTTAAACTGGTTTCACAGATCAAAATAAATAATAATGAAAAGAGAGCTGATGACTGTAATAAATGATAGTCCTTGTAGATCTGTAATCTTAATTTATCTGATTTAAGTATAGAGACCCCTATGAAAATGCCTTTTACATGTATTTGGGAAAGACACTAGGGATACATTTCCCAACAAACTTTCTCTGTCGAGATACAGACAGTTTATAATAGTTATTTGACTATGTATGACTCATGTGATGTATTTTGGGTTAATCCTAATTCAGTTGAACAGAAGTGTTGAAATTAACCTAAAGGCTAATCCTTTATATCCCGACCATCCTTTTCACATCTCATGCTGTAGTGTAGATAAACTGCAGAAGACTGCAGAGAAATATTCATAAACTCCGAGGAGGAGAGCTGTATACACAGAGAGCCGAGCCAAATCAAAGGGAGATCTGTTTAGTTTGCCTTATAGGACTCTGAACATCCTCATCTATTGTATGAAAGGTACTCTATTGTTCTCCCATTTTTTCATTTGAGTTTGGAAAGATTCAGCAAGTCCAGTTACAGTTGAGTTCAAAGTAGGACCAAATAAATCACGTTTTCTTAAATATGTCTTAAAACAAGAACAACAACAAAAAAAAAACAATATAGAAAAAGACAAAAATATATGTTGTATTTGCTATGAGTAGATTTATCTTAAGAAAATATTATTGTAAACCCTCCAAAAAAGAGAGAGAATCTTGTGGATTTCTGATGGAGTATTATATTCATTTGAAATATCTAAACCAGACCCTTTTGAGGATTTATTTCATCACTAATGTGAAGCAAATGGTTCTCTTGTTGTAGATTTGAGTGTTATTATGCTCATGAAGGAACTTCACAACAAATACTGAGAAGGCTTTAATCTTTCTCTTATGAATCACTTATGACAAGTTAAAAGCTGATGCTTAAAGTCCTTAAATTATTGCAAGGTAGGCAGAAAAAAGGAAAATGGACTGCCACAGTATGGAGTCATATGGAGTAAATGTTTATGTGAAACATCACCGCCGATGCCTTGAGGTTCTTCATCATGATAGACCAGCTGTGAAAGCTCTGTGAGCTCATACAACACCCTAACAAAGCAAAGAGGAGAAAAGCAAAGAGAATCATGGGGGAGGGATGTTTCCAATCACTGGAAAGAGTGAGTTGGGACGTTTCTCCACAGGAAGCATGAGATAAAAAACTGTTTAAGAAAATTTGACTGAAAAAATGATTTAGGACAAACACAGTATCCTTTTACAAAGTTGCATGTATTCATTTAATTTATTTGTAGCTTCTAAATACTTTTCTGCTTTTCTAAATCAAGTCAGGCAAACAAGCAATACTGTAAAAAAATTCCGTAGAAATTGCAGCTGGGTTGCCGGTAATTTACCGTAGATTTAAATTTATGTTTTTTACTGGCAACATTTTGTTCAAAGTTAAATGAACATTAAACATTTACAAGTCTTTGTCTTTACAGAGTTAAACTAAAAAAACAGCATCAAGCAAAACATTCTGGGAAACAAAATCTGAAGCAAAAAAACAGAAAAAGGTTGATGATGATTTCAGGTTCCCAGAATGCTTTGCATGAGGCTGTTATTGTGTAGTTTTATTCTGTAAAGATAAAGACTTGTTAATATTTAAAATTTATTTAACTTTGAAAAAAAATCTTGCCAGTAAATAACATATATTTAAATCTACGGTAAATTACCGGCAACCCAGCTGCAATAACATTGTAATTTCTACGGATTTTTTTTACAGTGATGTTGAGATTTTGCTAGAGTCGGTAACAAATGTTACTTGTTAGAGGTCTGCATAATAGAAATTTCTTCCTCTACACTCAGATAAACATATGCTCTTCAAAATGTGAGCACATATACGGATATTGTATGAAAGGGCAAGAAATCAAATTGTGTAAATTAAGAGTTTCATTGCAAAATTAGATAAATCCATTTTTTAACATTTTTGTGAAAACATGTTTATTATGTTATCATGTTATTATTTTGTTTTATGGTGCTACTTAGCTGTATTTTTTAAGTTACGAAGGTTTAAATCAACCTGGATTAATTAGTTTGTCCAATAATGGCAGACAGGAAACAAGGAGCTGGCTGAAGTTCAGGAAGTAGTGCAGCTGGGCATAAAGCCTATTGGAATGCACAACCAAAAAACGAGATTTCTGGAAAAAAAAAAAACGAAACTCTTCAAATATTAATACAGCTAGTGAATCCTGGAATGTAGGCTCCTGAAAGGACTTAAACATAAATTTAAAATCAAATACTTTAGTCCTTAAATTATTGATTTTAAATTTACAATGCCTCACTCATAATCCATGTTTCTATGTCTGTCTGTCTGTGTGAATTTAGTTATTTTCTTATGTGGATACTTAACTCATCCCCGCCAGGCATTTTTTGAAAAGTTGCCCGCATTTTTTGTAATTTTCACAAAAGTTTCACAAAATGCCTACCAGGAACATTTTCTTCTAAAAATATATAAACATACAAATATATTGAATGAAAGAACAGATCCTCTGCTTTCACACAAACAATAAACATACAAACAAGCAAAACGGGAAAAAAATAAAAATACAAATATTAACAAAAAGCTGAAATAATTGCATTTTTGTGAAGGAAATTTGCTAGAGATCAGATTCAGAATGATTATTAAAACATTCATGGAGTATAAAATTAGTAAATAACATTTTGGCTTCAGTTTTTTCATAAATTGGGTCTAGTGGATAATAGCGGTATTGCAGATTAACATAAAAATTCATCAGGAACACGTTTTTTATGCAAATGTTTTTTTCTTAATCGATTAAGTAACTCGTCAATGGCGGGGAAAGAGTTAATGATTTGCAGCAAGGTATTGCTGTCATTTCACTGTATGAGTAACCCACTTCTAGCCAAAACAAACTTAAATTTGCTTTTAAGTCGTTTATGCTAAAATCCATCATGTAAGCAAAGTCAGCTGTGATTACAAGGTGTGGTTTCATTTATTTATTTTTTCATTTATTTTAGCCTTGTTTTTGCCTAGATGTCTGGGCTGTGTTTGGGTGGCTATTAGACGTCTTTTAAATGCATAATTGCTTGCTGGGTTGTGTTTCATCTTTGTGTTAGTAGTATGAGAAAATGCTATAGACAACATGTTAAATGTTGTCTTTGGAAAGCGGCTTTGCCTTTGGATAAAATCATCTGGTAAATTAATATATGTAAATGCATAGTGCAATGGGTTCTTGTGGCTTCAGCTAAGATAATTATTGGAAAACATTGCGTTTCATTAAGAAGTCATTCATAATAATTATATGCTACTTTTCCACCTATAGTTGTACTGATTCTGGAGCTTGCACAGGATTTCTCTCTGGCCCCTACATACCGCTGAGGCAGACTCTGTCTCTGACCAGCATTTTATGACACCATGAATTACCCGATATCTTAGACATGTGGTGAAAGTGATGTAAAAAATTGCACAGATGCCGAGTAGTTTTGTGGCAAAAAATGCCACAATGTAAAACCACTATGCAGTTCACAGGACTGGGACTGTGATCAGGGCAATTGTTGGTGGTGGGGGGGATTGGAACGTTGTTACTTGATGTATTTACACTGATGACTGTAAGGGGGCTTGGGGTGCAACCCTGTAATTTTGTTCCAGGCCCTGTAAATTCGATGGCCCTGCTGGAAAATGTTTTACTGTGCAAATGCATATCCTCACAGATCACTTTGCATGACCAAGAAAACCTCTTTGTCTGAGATGGTTGTGAAGCATTTGGCAATTAATTTGATAATTATGCTAATTGAATACCACATGAATAGGTTTTAATTAGGTTAGACTAAATTGGTTTTGGTAACACTTTACAATAAGGTTGTAACATTAGTAAATGCATTGTAACTAACAATGAGCAATATACTTTATCATCATTTATTAATCTTTGTTAAAGGGGCCATGACACAAGACTTTTTTAAGATGTAAAATAAATCTTTGGTGTCCGCAAAGTACACATGTGAAGTTTTAGCTCAAAATACCATAAAGATAATTTATTATTGCATGTTAAAATTGACACTTTGTTAGTATGATCAAAAATATGTCCTTTAAAATGCAAATGAGCTCATGAAGTTCAAACACTGATCGAAGTTACTGGGTTGATCTTTCTCACATTTTCTAGGTTGATAGAAGCACTGGGAACCCAATTATAGCACTTAAACATGGAAAAAGTCAGATTTTCATGCCATGGCCCCTTTAAGTAAGGGATAATGTAGAGGCAGCCGGTAGTTATCGGGAAATAAGCCCCGACAGTGTGATCAGTTGTATCACACTAAAGGGGCTTATTTCCCGATAACTACCGGCTGCCTCTACATTATCCCACTTATTACACGGCTACTTGTCACATAAGAAAAAAAACGGACATTAATATGAATTTGAAACATTTTATTGGCATATTTGTTTTAAATTAACATTTTTATCCTTCCGCGAAACTTTGCACAGATGCATAAAATGATCGTAATACCTTATTAAGATCCTCTGCTTCATACTTGTCTGTCTCCATTTTTTCTCTTTAACCAGTCTTTGAGAGGTTTTAATGCCCATTCTGTATTTTTTTGTGTGTTGGCTTCGTAGCTGTCATGCTCTATTTTGTCAAGTTCAGTCTCAGTAAGCTCTCTGTGTCTTGTCGTGGTTGTCCAGTGTTTGTCACAAGATGGCGCCAAACAGTAATCTTTATTGATCTTTATTGGCGCGGAGCGATTTTACTCGTACAAGTAGTACCGGCTATGTGTTATTACTTTGGAGCGGTTATTATTTGAAAAGAACGAACCTGCAAATGTCTCAACTGACCAATCAGAATCAAGCATTCCAGAGAGCCGTGTAATAATGTTAGTTAATATCAATACAATTGTTCATGTTTGTTACAACTTTTGATTTTTAAAATGTATTAGTAAATGCTGAAATGAACGTGAACTAAGATTAATAAATGCAGTAGAGGTATTGTTCATTCTTAATTCATGTTAAAGGAACAGTGTGTAAGAAATGTATCAATTAATCATAAAATGGCCCTGATATGTCACTAGACATTAAGAAATCATTTTCATTTCAAATACTTTTATCACTCACAACAGTAGTCTGGCCAGGATATTGTCATTTAAAAAGTGGAGTTGCAGCCCTCAACTGATGTTTATGTTGTCATGTTGTGTATTGGCCACCAGTTGTGTGGTTGCAGTACCAGTTTTAGCCACAAGTTTTGTGATTGCAATACCAGTTTTGGCCACAATCCTACATACTGTTTCTTTAACTAATCCATGAACTAATGTTAACAAATACAAGTTAATTGAAAAGTGTTACTATTGCTTTTATTAACTTTTTCCCAAGAGAAATTAAGAGATTAACGCTTCTCTGCAAAAATGAGTTTTAACTAGGGATGCACCGATACCGATACTG